>NC_141695.1:829413316-829682853 GCF_964263255.1 Lissotriton vulgaris
AAGGGGTGACATTTGCTATCCCCATTCCAATCTAAAGCTACTTGTAAGAAGATGTTAGACCGTAAGGAGCTGAATTAACTTAATACATGTTTTATATAGACAATAAATACACAATTCTCAAACACTTTTTCTTTACCATAAAATGCAATGATATTAAATTTAAACAACACAATCCAAAACTACAGACATATTTTCATATATATATATATATATATATATATATATATATATATATATATATATATATATATATATATATATATATATATATATATTGCACAAATCCTTCATTATTTTCTCACGAAAGAACCGAGCCCAAACTCCGTATGCGTGAAAAATGTATTTATTTTTAATCCTCGGCAAATCCCTGCCCAACGAGCTTCGGAGCCCAGCTCCTTTATCACGGGTCAATTTCATTTGTTGTCAATAAAGTCTTTAAACAAAAAAGAGTGAAAAAGTCACAGAAACATGAACATAGAAATAGGACTAGCGCACCACATCAATGGTTCAGTGAAAATGGCAACCATTTTAAAGTGTTAAAATAATTCATGGTAATACAACTTCATATTGTTGTAAATTTTCATTTAGAATTTTTTTTTTTTTTTACATTTTTTACATTTTCAAATTTTCACACAATTCTGCCCCAGTGGGCTAACTGAATTGATATAAGGTTCCAACACAAAATTCTGAATATTCCCTTTTACATATTGCAATATATACAATATTTACAGTATTTACAATTCTGCCCCTGTGGGCTTATTTCAATAACTGTATTTGGCAACACTGGCTTCTCACTAATCTCCCATTTTTTACAGATGATGGTGTTTCCATCTCCTATGATAAAAATATATATACAAGTGATCAGTATTAATCTATTAAAATATGTACACACAAATTACAGGCTACTTACATTCTTACAACAGTGCTCTTAATCACCCTAAATGGACTGAAAGTTCTTCATCCTTATTTAACCCAAGGGGATACTTCGTCTCATATTTTATGATCAATTTCGATTCACGGCGCCTCAGTTCTTTTAGGCGGTTCCCTCCTCTTTCCCCTTTCTGAATCCTGTCCAATGCACAATACTTTAGAAGTTCTAAATTTTTATTGTGCATTTCTTTAAAATTCCTTGCTATCGGATACTGTTTATCCTCATTTGTGATAGCTCGTCTGTGCTCGAGAACACACTTTTTCACCTGATGTATGGTCCTTCCTATGTAAATTCTCGGGCAGGGACAGATCAGGGTGTAAACACAAAAATCAGATTTACATGTTAAATGTTTATCAATTATGAATGGTTTCTGATATACACATAAATCAATTTGTTTCATGTTATTGCTATTTTTACAAGTTGCACAAGCCCTACAGGTAAAGAATCCCTTTACCAATTGTTTCTCACTTGTGTCCCTCAGCTCACTGCTACATAGCATATCTCCTAGAGCTGTGCATTTTCTATAAGTGATTTTCGGATTCTCACCTACATACTCTTTTAGGGTACTGTCGGTTCTCAAGACATTCCAAAACTTCTTCAAACAACGTCGTACTTCCCAAGCCTGGTTACTAAATGTTGTAATAAAATATGCTGGAATACTGGATTTAATGTCATCATCTTTATCTACTAACAGATCCTTTTTATCTATTAGTTGGATTTTGTCACATGCCTGTTTTATGATCTTTTCGGAATACCCTCTGCTTTTAAAGCGCATAGACATAGTTTTCATTTCCTCCAAAAAACCCATTTCAGTGCTACAGTTTCGTTTTGCACATAACAGCTCCCCGTAAGGGATGCTGTTCACCAGGTTCCTTGGGTGACAGCTATCAGAGTGAAGTAGGCTGTTACCTGATGTCTTCTTTCTAAACAACCTACTTTTCAATTTCTCATCTTTCACTGATAGCTCTACATCTAGAAATTCAATTCTTTTTTATCAATAGTACTCGTGAACTTCAGGTTCAACTCATTATTGTTCAGAGTTTGAATGAATTCCAATGCTTGTAGTTCAGAACCTCGCCAAATACAGAAAACATCATTGATGTATCTGGCCCAGAGGACGACGACAGCAAAATGCAATGATATTAAATTTAAACCACACAATCCAAAACTACAGACATATTTTCATCGTGTGTGTGTGTGTGTGTGTGTCCAAAAGCATGAGAACGCACTCAGCACCAGCAGTTCACACAAACCTTTATTTGAGGGAAACCGGCATTACAGTCCTGATTTGTTGTGCGCTTGTTCGGTTTTGGATCCCCTTGCTCCTTAACCACAGGCATGGCATAGCTGATGGCTGCAGGTATTTCCCAGCATTTTAAACTGCATTCTAATTGGTTTATTGGCCCTAAGTGGGCCGCTCGTGTGCGCTTTTATTTACAAGGCATGCTGGGCTTTGTAGTCTGTTTAAAAAAAACAATAATTTGCCCTAGGTGGGTCCTGCATGAAACTAGTTTTTTCATCCATATTTACTTCCCTCTGGTGGGGTCAGAACAGAAAATGCTCAGTTTATTTTGACACAGGCTGTTGTTCCACTCATAGGCTTGCATCAGTTCAAGCCCTATGGTCCTTGACGACAGTGCAGTCGGCGTTGCAGTCCTCCATGGCTTGGACTGGTGTGATTAATTATTCTCAACTTTTGCCCAAAAGCATGAGAATGCACTCGGAAGCAGCAGTTCACATGAACCTTTATTTGAGGGAAACCGGCATTACAGTCCTGATTTGTTGTGCGCCTGCTCCTTAACTGCTTGCGTGCAGCAGGAATTCCAAGCCTGTGCTGGACATTCCAATCGCGGGTGTGGTCGTGACGGAACCATTCCGTCATCCGCACAGCCCAACCGTGACTCATGACGGAATGGTTCCGTCACGAGCATGGAAGGGGTTAATCATAGGCTTGGCATAGCTGATGGCTGCAGGTATTTCCCAGCATTTTAAACTGCATTCTAATTGGTTTATTGCCCCTCAGTGGGCCGCTCAGGTGCGAGTTTCTTTACAAGGCATGCTGGGCTTTGTAGTCTGCTTAAAAAACAATCGCCCGTTTTGTTCAGACCTGCTATTGCCATTTGCCACTGGTGGGGCGAGGAGAGGAGCCAGGACTGCCAAATGATGTTACATACAATGACATAGATATTTTTTACAACAATATGAAAAACAACAATATAAACAATATTTTTACTTTCAATATTCCTGTTGACGATATTTCTGTAATCCTGATATTCTTGACACAATATTGTTATGTCACAATATTTCTTGTTTTCAATATTTTGTCAAAATACCATGATTCCCTGAGTGCCAAATTCCAACAGCCAAGAAATACAGACTAAAGGTATGATTTAGATTTTGGTGATGAGTGTACTGGATTGCAATGAAGTACCTTCTACCCTAAACTCTTGGTCCTTGATTTAGGTCTGGGTGGATTCCCACTATGTTGATGACAGAGTCTACTCTGGCTCCAAAGCCAACATATACCTCTGATGGTCTGACAGAGTACTGGCTGTCAGAGCTAAGTCATCCGAATGCCCTACCAATTTTGAGTGGTTGGTTGGATGGCTTTTTCTTGCTTGCCATCAACACTAGTTATACAACCTGACTTTGAGAGAGTTTTAAAAAAAAGAGATCACCGCACCATGGGAAAAGAATCCCATGGTGTGGGAGCCATTAGTTTTGCATTTTTCAGAACAAACTCCCACTTTAGGAGTTTGTTTATGGAAAATGTAAACTTTCAAAAGTTTGATTTGAGCATCCATCGGCAATGCTGGCAGCACATCAAACTCTTCAATGGCTTTGTATGAACACTATGACGGTGTGTCATTGAAATCCATAGAGTTCATTACCGGGTCGACGGTGAACTCTGAATTTGGCAGGCGGCGTAAAGGCAGGGTGGAGGGCATAAAGTGTTGCACCACAGTGACCGTCTTTACTCCATCAGCCAAATTCTAAATCCTTTCTTAGATGATGATTATTTGATTTGCTGAAATTATACTTGTCATAGCTTTAGTTCTTGTCTGTTCCCTGCCCTTAATTAGCTACTGATTTATTCATATTTTTTTAAATATTTTCTGATAAGCACTATCGCAAAATAATTTTTTTACATACACCTCTGTGGGTCTAATAGCAATATGGTTATGAAAACCTTGCATGATGATTGAAAGGGGGGACTGCACATTTTCACTGGAATGTATGTCTCACCTAGTCATGCTGTTGCATGCTAGGTTTCTCTGAAGTTTCTATTATCTCCTAAGCCAAATATAATAAACGTATCACCTGAATGCCTTACTAACAAACACTGGCAAAGCCAATAGATCGCGACTTTGAATGGTGTTTAGTGATTTTATACAACATCCCGATGCTGTGCAGTATAGCTACAGAGAGGAGTAAAAAGTTTAAGATGCTGCTGTCCGTGTCATTTTGTAGGCATGTATAGCCCTCATGAACATAGCTGCAAAATGACACAGGCACATTTTTTCTTTTTAGTAACCTTTAAAAAAATATATAACAGGTGTGGAAGCAACATGGACTGTGCAGGTTAGGTGAAGCAACATGGAGGACAGGTGGGAAGTGACACGGAGGGTGGTACGGGGGGGGAAGCAACACAGAGGGTATAGAAGACGGGTTTAGAAAGACCAATATGGAGTGCAAGGGCTAGGGAAGCACATAAGTGGGAAAGATTAGCTTGGAGCTGGGGGAGATGCCCACAAGCGAAAAAGTAACAGAGGGGGCAGAAGGACATGAGGGAGAAAGCAACCGGAGGAGGGTGGGGGACAAGCACACACGCGAGATAGAGTACTGTTTTTATAGAATGATTTGAAAATATTTGATGATATGACAATGAAGTACTGTTGAAGAATTTAGCAGCCAGTGAGGAGGAAACCTGAGGTGTTTTACATCGCCATCTGCTTTTTGAAGGACATGGGGGAAGAAAATTTTAACCAATGCAGGTTACATCTCACTGAGGGCATCAAAATGTACAAAGTTGCTATTTATCATTGGAATCTGACCATCCCTGCACCCAAAACAGCAAACAGGTCACTTGAATATTTCAAGTAACTGGGCAGATATTTGCAGTTCAATGGGCTGATTACTAGGGTTTTCCATTCCTTTGAACTCCAGCAACCGTAATTGTGGGTTCCGGTTAGTATTACTTGGCATGCATGTGAAGACGTAGTGGTTTGATATGTATGTGAGCTGTTGGTTTTGGTTGCTTTTTTGGTGTAAATGTGAGAAAATAGCATGCTTTTAGTCAAACATACTGAAGTTTGAAGAAAATTAAGACATATGACAAAGGTTCTTTTGAAATTTGTTCCAAAAATGTATGCTGTTGCAGGTTGACTGTGATTCTTGACTGCCCCATATCAACAATGCAGCTCTTGGAAATTTTGAGTAAAAACATTGGGCCTCATTTGGATGTAGGTGGGACCAACCCCAAGAGGCATTCGGTGGCAGTCCCACCGACATCCAGGCAATCTGTCCGACCCCCACGTAACAATGCAGCCGGTCAGACCTCAGCGGTCTGGGGGACAGACCGCCGCCACTGATAGGATCAAGGATCCTGTTGGGGCAGCTGTCAGCCTCTTATCCCTACCATGAAGTGCCTGTGCAGGGATTAGGATGTGCCTTTCTGAGTGTCTTTTCATGGCGGTCGCACTGCCATGGAAAGGCAGCCCAAAAGGGCCTTTGGGGGGCCCAAAGCAGGGCCCCTGTTGGCCAGTGCTAAGTAGCCTGGGGAGCACATGAGTGCCCCCATACATCCGTGCACTGTGTGCTAGGCATGGATGTGCACTAAGTGCCTTTTACTACTGCAGCTTGAGCACAATGTAGTAGAAAAAAGCACTTTCCAACTGCCTGCATGGCAGTCATGTCATAATAAGGCAGGTGAGACCATTGACTCATTATGGGATGGTCACATTTCCATGGTGATGGCAGTGAGATGCTCGCCCGACCTCCATCGTAATCAGGCCCATTGATTGAGATTAAGGGCCTGATTGCGATGGCTGTTGGATGCTGCGGGCAGGTGATCGGCCGACAATGAGTCGGCAGTCACACCTGCCCTATTATGATAGGACTACAATGCAGACAGTCGAAAAGTGCCTTTTTCTACTGCAGCTTGCACTGCGACCCAGGAAAAGTTCTGCCGCACAAGCCTTAGTGATAAAAGGCACTTAACACACATCCATGCACGGTGTGCAGGCACCATGTATTGTCTGGCACACAGAGTATGGATGTGTGTGGGGGGCACTACATGTGCCTCCCAGGCAACTAAGCAGTGGCTCACGGGGGACGCTTCTCTCACTACCTTTCCGTGGTGGTGAGACCGCCCTGAAAAGGCAGTCAGAAAGTGACATTCAAATCCCTGCCGTGGTGCCTGCACAGGCACCGCCCTCATTGTAAGGATAGGAGCCTGAACGCTGCCCCGATGGGATCCTATATCCTTTCGGAGGGGGTGGTCTGTCCCCAAACCACTGCGGTCCGACTGTCTGCATCTTGATGCAGCGGTCGGACCGAAATTCCGTCTGTGGCAGTCCCACCGAGATCCAAATGAGGCCCTAAATTACTTGGCTACAGTATTTGTCTTGTTCTAACCAATAAATAATGTAAACCAGAGTGTCTTAAAATTTTAGAAAGAGTATTCATTATTCAATACCAAAGTTATAGATATCAATAAGTTAAAATGTATCTACATCGCAATCACAGCAATAGATAGATCGAATGATAGATAGCTAGATAGATAGATAAATAAATAGATAGATAGATAGATAGATAGATAGATAGATAGATAGATAGATAGATAGATAGATAGATAGACCCAGATTCATCTCACAAGAAATATGAGGAATTTAGTTTTGTGAAAATGAGTCAACCTTTGTTTTAGAGCTCTCGTCCTCTCCTTAAAATACTTACAGGAAAAAAGTAAAATGCACACTCAAAATGCACACTCAGAATCCCCCTCAGAGACTGTCAATCCAAAATTCACATAAAATGCTCCTCGCAGATCACCAATCCAAAATCGCCCTACTGCCAGTCTATTAGCGACTGTAAACCACTTGGTATACAAAGAGGCTTCTCCGAGAGTACCTGCTCTACACTAGGGGCTAAGGGCACAAATAAATACACAAGTGCCCAGATCGGCCTGCACTCACCGCTTCCTTCTTGGCGCTCCTACGGCTGGGATAGAGTGGAGATAGAAGTCTGGCCCATCTCCTGCACAAACTTTCCCGGCAGCTCCCAGCCTCCTGGTGTGGTTCTGCCGGACTCCGAGGTGGGCAGCCCTTCCGGCACCACCATTTCCCGAGGATGGGAGGTGCGAGTCAGGTTCCTCTCGTCTAGCGCTGGGTTTGAAAGTCGGGGGTGGCTGAGGCGGTTCCTCCCCCCTTACCTCCTGTAGGCGCAACAGGCAGTTCCTGCTCGGGTCTGCTGCCACTACATGCCTGTGCGCCGCTGCGGGTCTGTGTGCGAGTGGATGCCCTGGCCTCTCGCTGGTTTGGTTTGCTCAAATAGTAGTTTGCACTGTTTGGGGACGGAGCAGCTCATTGCAAGAAGGGACCAGGATAGGGCGCCATTGCAGGCTGGGGAGCAAGGCGTTGTATAAAGGACATGATAGATAGGATAGTGACAGGGTGTTCAGGATCCGCACCCACTAGGCGCATCGGCAAAGAAGAGAGTACCGCAAGGAGGAAAGCTGTGATGTGGGTGTCACGCTGTATGGCGCCCAGTTCTGACATTGCCTAGCATCTGAAAAGGAGCACCGTAGCTCAAGTGAGATACAGACTGCCACTCGGAGGTGGGAAGCAGGCAGTAATGCAGAAGAGACACAGATTCCTCAGCAGCATAGATGGGGTCGGGTCCCTCTCCTGAATAACATGCCAGACAATCAAGGGCTTAGAATTCGGACCATCAGCTAGTAATGCCGATGAATGAGAGGCCTAGGGGGAGATTCGGGGCCCGCAGTGGGCAGCAATGGGAGAGACACTTGCCACATGGGCACTAGAAGAAAGGGGAGGGGCGAGGGGTGCACCTCTCGGGAATCCTTCTTTCAACATGTGGCTGTGACAAGAGGCCAAAGTGAACGGCATCTGAAAAGCAGCGTGTTATACAGTGCTGGCCTTGGGAACGGGTTTGATGTTGCAGCACATAGTGCTGCGTGGTGAGCGCCAGCGGGCCGCGCTCTGCACGGATGAGGCAGGCAGATCAAGGCCACGTGGCAGCGGGAGACATCAACAATCCCCGCACGGCATCCCACTCACCGGCCAACATTGCCACGAAGCAGGTGGTCCTGGAGCTAGGAGGCCGCAGCAACTGCTCGCCAGTCGCCGAGCAGTAAGTGGAAGCGATGGGCGATGGCAGGTCAGCAGGTGAGGAGGGCGGCTTACGGTCCCAACTCCGGAATGCAACTGAAATGCGAGGATGGCCTGCGGCACCAGCAGGACTGGGTACTCCCTGCCTCAGGTCACCCGTGACCTCGCTCTGTCGCCGTGGGGCTTTCGAGGCCATACCGGACTGCACGGCCTGGTCAGCTCCACAAAAAACACTCAAAAGGGGCTCCCGAGCCTCACTGCAAATGCTTTGGGAGAGAGGGTAGGACAAAAGAAGTCTGCCTCTCGCTGAAAGAACAACAATGCCGGTAAAAAGGGGCGGGTTTTCCCCAGAAACCACACTATGCCGAGTTTTCTCTTTTAGAGCCCGACTTCCAGCTGGAGTAAAAGGTTCCTTATCTTCATTATGGGACCAGCTGGACCCATAAAGAATATAAGAAACCTTTTACGCCACCAGTAAGTCAAGGAGCCCCGTCTGAAAAGAGAGAAAGAAGAACGTCACTAGGACCTCTTCTCCAATGGCTGGCCACTGTTTAGGAGGCCAGCCAATGGTGCGGGCGGGGCTTAACCTCGCTAGTGAAACTCTCCCTACATCATTAAATCTCGCCAGCTTGACTGCGCATGTGCGCAGTCTTTCACAGGCTGAGACCTAAACATCAGTGTAAAGGTCCCCATATTAGATACATGTATTTCTGCTAAAAGTTGAGCCATTTTAGAACACATTCCCCTTTTTTTTAGTCATGTCATTATAAATGTGTAGCATTGTCCTTTTTCCGAACAATTTCTTCCAATTAGGAACATTTAGCAGATATTTTCAAGCTGCTTATTCTTTTACAATGGCTCCACACATACCAGACCATCTGTTATTTCTGATGTTTTAAGACTCACTGAATAAACACGTTAGTACTGTCTTATTGTTGGCTCTTTTACTGTTCTCACCATGTTTTAAGGCTGACACTTGCTTACATTATTTTTTTGACTTGGATTTCTTTCAAAGTTAGGTTTTGCTTTGATGCTGTAGGTCTCGTTTCTATCAGTTGTTTAACTTCTCAAGACCTTGCTATGATTCATCCCTCTGTCTGCAGCATAATTGCCATTTTAAAGTCATGTGGGGCCTAATTATTTTTACTTCACTGAAAGGAAGTTACTAGCTGTTGGAATGCCTGAAATTGCCATTATTTTAAAGTCATTCACACTTTGTTTCATTCTCACATCTCCTCACTTTTGTTACTGAACAAACATGCACCTAATTGCAGTGTCTGTGTTCGTTATTCTCGATTACTTGTCAGCTTCAAATAAAGCACGCTCAGGCTTTTGTAATAAGATTGCATTTATCTGCTTCCAATGCTTGGCTAATCGAAGGATTGTTCGAGTTAGCTGTTATAAATTTTCGACAGTACTTTTAAACAATTTTTGTATTGTGGAGAGCAATATAGTCACAATACCACTGTACGTGCAAATTTGCAACCAAAGCCCCCAATTTCTATCCACAAACCTTCATAAAATAATGTATTTGTAAATATTAAATCATCAGACGTTTGACAGTGTAAATCTTTTTGCTAAAACCTACCCTTTATCATACAAGTGATTTCAGATTTCCTCACACTTAAATGTGAACGATCACTCAAACGCATGTTATGTTAGGCTATGTTATGGTATGTTAAGTTACGTGCTCGGTAAAGTCTAATTATCCTGTGTCTCTCAGTTGTGTTGACTGTATGTGTTCTGTGCTGTCTTGTTTTCTCTGTAGTGCATGGCTTCATGTTGTCGTACATGCTACACATATTTTCTCCAAGTTAGTTTAAATCATATGTGCGTTTTTAAAATAAGATGCCAATATTTTCATAT
This sequence comes from Lissotriton vulgaris, assembly GCF_964263255.1. Taxonomy (NCBI): domain Eukaryota; kingdom Metazoa; phylum Chordata; class Amphibia; order Caudata; family Salamandridae; genus Lissotriton; species Lissotriton vulgaris. The sequence goes on from NC_141695.1 coordinate 829,423,463, forward strand.
TTGATGAAAACACTTTATTGTCCATGATGCCCTTTCTGACTTTTTTCAGTCAGTTTTAATTGCTGCCAAAGGTTTGTTTACCACTTGAATGCATTTTCGAAAACTGACATTTCTATTGTTTGAAATGTTTCAGACTTTGGTGAATAATTTGTGTTCAATAGTTTTAGCTTTGCCTGTTTCTTAACATGTTTATTTTGGGACCAGTGTGCTCATCATGACACGAGTGTCTCAGTGATAATTACTTGGAGTATACAGACTTCAAGGTTTGGTTTATAATACAGATTCCATGCAAGCCATTTATGTTTGGCACACTGCCTTTGTAGCAGGAGTTATTTGAACATTTACAGCAGGAGACAGTATAAAACTATATCCACCGATATTAGGTGCACCCTACTTCCAGCTCTGGGAGATTTTAATGTACACACTATTTCTTTCAGTCAGAATCTTCTGGCTACTTAGTAGATTCAAGTCCTATGAAAAATAATAATAATAATAGTCATATTTATAAAGCGCATGGTTACACTAGGCTAGTGTGTCCCCTCGCTGCGGTACGAACTGAGGCAAACATCTCAAAGGGGGTTTCTTAACAGCTGGACAGTACTGAGGAGAGTCTAATCAGAGGGAAAAAGGTTAGTTTTCAGCTCTTTACAGAAAATCGTCTCCGAAGCCTCCAGTCGGAGGCCCTGAGGGAGTTTCTTCCACTGCTGAGCTGCCAGATAACGAAAGGAGCGACCACCCATCCTTGCTCTCCTGATGGTAGGGATACTCACCTGTCCCGTCCCACTAAATCTTAATTGACGGGACAGGGAATAGGGAGTTAATAGGTCATGCAGGTAGGTGGGGCCCTTCCTTTGTTTGATCTTATGGCTAACACATAGAGCCTTGAACAGAACTCTTTCCCTGATCGGAAGCCAGTGATGGGAGGCTAAAGCCCTCTTAGAAGAGGCTCTCTTAGGAAGCATCAAGACCAGGCGTGCTGCAGCGTTCTGGATACGTTGGCGTCTGTAAATGCATTTAACATTTGCTCCCAGGTACAATACATTCCCGTAATCCAGACGCGATGTCACCAGGGCACGCACCATGGTTTTCCTGGCTCTAGTAGGCAGCACATCCAGAATTTTCTGTAGACCACGCAGGACTCCAAAACATGCACCTTCAACTCGTCTGGTATGATGCTCAAATGAGAGCTTGGTGTCCAGCTATACCCCTAAGTTTTTAACCTGTTCACTAGGTGTAGGGGTGGGTCCCAGTGTCCGAGGCCACCATGCCTACGACCATACTGATGGTGCTTTCCCTATCACAAGCAACTTGGTCTTATTGCTATTCAATTTAAGGCAGGTATTCGCCATGCAAGACACCAGTTCTTGAAGGCAGGTCACAAACTTGAAAGCTGTCTTCTCCTGTGCCTGTGTAAGGGACACCACTAGTTGAGTATTTTCAGCATAGGACACGACATTGCCCCTGAATTTTTCAGTAATCTCCACCAGAGGAGTGACGTAGAGATTACATAGGGTCGGACTAAGGGTGGACCCCTGTTGCACCCCCTGTTTCAGCTTGATGTCTTTAGAGTAGTGGGATCCCTGAAAACTGCGCTCAGACAAAAAAGATTCCATCCATTTCAAGGGGCAACCTGCCACACCTCCCTTTCTAAGACACTGTAGCAGGGAGTGATGGGCAACAGTGTTGAAAGCGGCACTTAAATCTAATAAGATGAAGGCTGCTGTCTGCATATTTCCAAATGGTTTCCATGGAAAGAAGCAGGGCCGATTCGGTAGAGTAGAGAGCCCGGAACCCAGACTGGGTAGGAAGAAGCAGATTGTGTTTGCAGATGTGGGCCGTCAGTTGGATATTTATTACCTTCTCAGCAAATTTTGCATAGTATGGTAGCAGCGAGATAGGGCGCAGATTGTCTAGTTGGTCCATACTAACATGGGGCTTCTTTTTTAAAGGAAGAACAACCGCCTCTTTCCATTTTTTTGGAACCATTCCTGAAGTGAAAGAGAGCTCCAGAAGATGTCTTATACAGGGCTCGAGAGTCTGCTTGGTCTTACCCAGCTGGTTAGCAAACCTATTCTTTGTAGCCGGTTATAACTTAGATCCCATTTATGATGTGCACACATTTGTCTCTGATCCTAAATACTGTCCAGGGGATCGTAAGTAGGCGGCTTGGAATATGTACGAGGGAGAGTCGCCTGTCACCCACTGTGGAGCTATGATGCAGTGAATAACAATTGCATGGCCCATTAAATATCGAGGGCGAGATGCTGGATTTATGAATCTCTTTTGTACCAATGTGCTGAGAATAACCTGCCCATATATTACATCTGATTGTATGTCATTGATGATTTGCATTGCTGTGCTACTTGTTATGTTGCTTAATAAAAAGAGTTGTAAAAAAAGAATACTCTCCGGTATCTTGGTCAGAGCAGGTTGTGCTGAGGTTCTTTCCTCATTTTTTACCCTATTCGAGCACAATCAATCCTATCCACAGCCAAGATAGTAGTCAGGACAATTTCTCCAAAGCTAATATTACCAACTTTGGCTCCATGCTGAAGGCAACAGTTTGCATGCTACAGGAGGACTGACAGAAGCTTTATATATTCAAAACTTGGATCTACTCTGTGCTTGAATCTGTCCCACCCATGCAAAGCTAAGGTTTTCGTCTTAAGAGACATTCTAGAACATGGTGTATCCCAGACTTGTCATTAGTGAAACATGCCTAAGCATTTATAAAGGACTTTGTGCAGCAACTAATCGTGGGCAGAGCTAAATATGATGCTGCCCTGCTCATATAAACATAGTTTTACCTTTTGAATGTGTGCACAGTATTATGTGACACATCTTTTACATGGTTATAATATCACACAAAATGCTTTCGCAACTCTCAAGGATGTCTCAACCCCAGGTCGTATCGCTACCTTTGAAGGGAGAACATTGTTAATATCTATCACTCATTTCAGACTCAACATAAGAGGAACTTCAAGTCCTTGAGATTGAAAGGGGGTTAGGGGCAGAAGTCAGCTGATTTCCCTAAATCCTTGTCTGTCTTGTCCGCATTTAGACCTTTGACACAGCATGGTTAATCAAAATAAATATGCCCACATGCCAATCAAAGTCTGAAAGAGTTACAAAAAATAATATCTGGATGCTGGCAGTCTCTTCTTATTCAAACGGTGCTCTATACTGGAAAAAAGTGAGTTTTTTTTATTTCAATACGTTTTTTATTGTTTTCACATTCACATAAACATACACATAAAACATACACTCCTCATGGAAAACTCGTTACAGGGTTTCACCCAAGGTTCGCTGAGTTGTGTGGCGCTACTTTACAGATTTTTCGTGCTAGGTTGACTCCCTTATCCAATTTTTCCCTTATATGGTAGGGGAGAGGTATGAAGAAGGAAAGAAGGGAGAAAGAAGAAAGGAAGAAGAAAAAATACAAGAAGTTTACTATTCTTGCAGTTGACAAGCCCTCTAAAGTGGGGATATGCTGTACTCAGGCTGGTGGCTTTGTGTTGGTATTGTTTATGGCGGGTCATATGTGTCCATGTATTTATCTAGGGCCTCCCACATGCCCCTGTGCGGTTGCTTCCATGGTGAATGTTGGAGGGCGATTGTGTCAGCCCCCCTCAGGTATGTCACCCAGTTGAGCCAGCCCTTGAAGGCTGCATTGGAGGTGTCTTTTCATTTGGTGAGGACTATTTTTACCGCCGCTGTGATTAGCAGGCCCACTAGGTCTCTGTCTTGTGAGTCTAGCTCAGTGGTTTGGAATGCAGTTGTGAGGGAGGCAAATTCTGGTTTGAGTGTACATCCTAGTGTTTTGTTTATGAAATTGAAGATTTTAGCCCAGAATTCTCTGACCTTGGAACAGTGGTATAGTAGGAGTGCAAGGTCGCCCTTCTCCTTGTCACAGTTCCAGCAAAGGTCGATTTCTCTGAGCCCTAAAGTCGCCAGACGGGCTGGTGTCCACTAGATCTTGTGCAGTAGCCAGAATTTTGTTTGTGCTAGTGTTCACAATTTGCAATAACTTGATATATCAGTTGCCCTGTTTTTCCTTTAAACTGTTTTCTAACTGCTTTCAGAATGTGTGATCTGAGGTCAATGCGGTGGCCTGTATGTCTTTATGTTTTTAATGTATTTATGTGGTTTTTGTGCTGTATTTTTTATGATTATGATGCATAATCGAATAAAGATATATTACACATTATTACACAATATCTGTGAATCACTGAGCAAATTAGTCAGAGAGCCGCCAGAAAATCGTATTGGAGAGCACTCAGTAACCAAAGGCAAAGCACAAATATACAGTGCTTTTTTAAATATAGGATTACAATGGGAGTTGCACAACTTTGCAAAACAAAGGGAGCACACAGGTGCGTGGGTCTAAAATGTTGACTAGGAAATAAGACTGACCTTCAGTTTTAACAAGAATGTACAGTGAGCAAGCTAATCAAAATTTTCAAATCTTTAGAGTGCAAATGTGAAAAAGATGTTCCAAAAGTCACAAGACAGGAACTTAATTTAGGCACACTAAGCACGAGGAAGAGAAAATGGATGTAGCTGTTATAGTTAATTAATATTAATTTCTTAACATTCACAAAACTTCCCACTGGCTCTCTTTGTTGGTGAAGCTTTTGGACACATCAGTGATTATTAAAATATTCACTTTCAAGTTCAATTGAGATTCAAACAATTCTAAGCTTTCAAATCTAGGTAATCTGTATCCTGAGCTTTTACGACGGAGAGGTACCTTAGCTTCTGATGGAGTCTCTTGATGGAGTCATTAAGATTCGGACAATAATGTAAATAAGGATAAACACTGCAAAGATGCCCAAAACAAATTCAAGACTCATCATTCCACAACCTCCAAAATTACAGTTTATTGTGCTTCCAGTTGGTCAGAGATAAATCCAAGGGATATTGCGATTGAATTTGCTACCTTTTCCAATACCTTTTCCAGTTGTTGGATTTCATAGCTAGACAGTCGTACTCCAAAACTAGAAAACAGAATGGCTATGAAACATGCAGTTTCAGAAATATTATCGGGTAGCTTGGCTGGGGTGTGTCCTATGGCATAAGCAGGAGCCAGACCAATCTTTTGACAACCATGCATAGTCATGATTACTGCAACTGTTCCAGGCTGATAATAGGTGTGAGTATACAACCGTGAGCAACCCGGTATACCCTTGAGGGCTTGAGTAAATGTATGTAAAGGTAGGAGATGCCTCCAAGGGAATTAGTTCCAAAAAATCATTTGAAAAGTATCTCTAAAGGACAAATCAATGGTCCTCTAAAAGAGTCAATCGATAATACAATATAGTTAGTAAAAAAAATCAATTTTTGAACATAAAACACATATGACTTGAAACAAGAGACATAAAAGGTGTATATGAAAATCTTAGATTTTATCAAAAAAAATTTAAAGGCATTAAGAATTTAAGGTACAAATATACAAACAGGCCTACAGGAATAACAATAATGCATCAATATTGTACTCTGTAGGTACTGATCAAGCCTATCCTATTTACAACTATTATCAATTAGGTAGGATAAAGGCGAAGGTCGACGTTTTGATCTCTTATGTATGTATCTCTGAGACCATCTTCAGGACTGTAAATTTAATATTTGTATTGCCCTTTACGTTTACGAGAATTCAATTCAGACTAGTTACTGACGCATAAATACTGGTATTGCTTTCAGCACCCGACACAGCTGCAAGTTCGACTTGTATCAAAGAATGACGAGGAGCTTGGCGGTAGATGGCAACCGGTATGTGGAATTCTTAGAGTAGTCAACGGAGTCAGGCTTATATTTTCAGTTATTTTTAGCCCAGACCTCTCCTGTAGGATATATTAGTTATTTTAGAATTGTCTCAGGATAGAATCAAGTGATCTTGATTTAAATTGTGTGTACACCAAGTCGCATTGAGTGAAACAATCGTCTTTGACGAAAATTCTGGAAGCAGAACTGGTGCGTCAGAGAACTGCGGCGTCGGGTGCGGTCAGTTTCACTCAATGCGACTTGGTGTACACACGATTTAAACCAAGATCACATTATTAGGAATTCAAGTTACCTTTTTGTTAGAAGTGGCTTAAAGTAGCCAGAGTGCCAAAGCTAGAGCTAGTGCACGGTTACAGAGCTGCAGATCTGTGTACAGTCACAGAGCTCCTGCTTTTTTGGACATTGTTGTTATTACCATTGGCGACAACCATAGGGTGGGACCAGGTTTTTGTTGCTTATGTCCATTGGCTCCAACCTCTCCAGCTCTTCCTCCATCAGCAGGCGCAGGTAAAAAGGCACTCTGTGTTACCACAGGGCTACCAGCTGTATTGTTTTGCCTATGCGCTGTTTGATGATGCTATTCTTAGGGTGGCTTAGGCCTCTGGTCTAGTGGGTAAAGTACTTAAGAATGTCTTCTGTGTGGAACGTGTAGATTTGTTTGGCAAACAAAATCCAAGCCTATGTCCTCAGCAGTGTGGCAATTCCGCAGTGCCCCACCTCTTCTGTGATGACATGGAATGAAGTATCTGCTTTCTGAACTTTGAATTGCACTTGCACCTTGAACCTTCCTGCTAGGAGAGAGTTTGTTGACCTCCAGAGGCAAACTGCTTTGTATATGTGGGTCTCAGTTTGGGACAATATTGATTGGTTCTATTGCATGTCCGTCATGTTGACAGATGCCCTTGTGTCGATAAATGCTCTAATGAGCTTCTCAAGTATTTTGACTTCACACATTGGTTGTAATCTCCACTTCCTTGTACCTCTACTGGTGTAGGATATCAGGAATAGTTCTTCTGATTCGTCCTCATTGTCGCTGACCACATCGGTGTTGCACCCATAGGATGGTTGTGTTTGAATGTGAGGATTCTTAGTGGCAAGAGTGTTCTGGTCACCTCATTGTTCTTCTCCCTCTGCCAACTTCTCTTCAATCTCCGGAGCAGTGGTTGCCTTTGTTGCACTTGGAGCATGACTTTCCCTGTCCCGGGCATCTGGATTGGGTGTGGATTTATGAGCCGCAGTTGTCACAATGATTTGTGGCTGTTTGGTTTGTGGTGTTGTCGAGCCATAGTAATGGTTGTGTTTCGATCTCTTCCTCCACTTGCACCTTGACTTCTGCTGGCACATCATGGCTTGGCTTGATGATTACTCTTGCCAATGTGACTTTCATTTGTTTGACTAAGGTATTCCAAAGTTCATGGGACTGAGACAGCACAAGTGTATCTTCTAGCTTTATGACTGGTTCTCTGAGAATTAGTCTGCATGGTGCTGAGGGCCTGTATCCTTGGAGTGATTGTATCAAGACGTCTTTAGTGGGGTTGTCATTGGTATAGGTGCTGGCCATCTCCTTTAAATGGGCAGAACAGCAGTCAATGTTTAAACCTTTTCACTGGCTGGCTTGCTGTAAAATAAATCAGTCACAGTGTGGGTTTATATGTGGGTTTAAATGGGTGTTTACAGCTTTAAATATGAAATCATAGTTATATGATAGAGATGGGTAGCTTTTCAAAGAATGTATACACATCTTCACTGACAAAGATTATCTTCTCACTGTGTTGTCTTTTTCATGGGCCGCTTTGAAGTAGATATTTAGGGGCTGATTAGGATGGAGGATTTTCCGCATCCTCCGGGCCGGCGGAAGCCACTGCCGGCCCGGAGGATGCGGAAAATCCTCTGCGGACCCACCAGGACCCACCGCCACATTAGGATGGCTGGTGGGTCCTGGTTTCCGTCCGCAGCTTTTCCGCCGCGGTTGGCTTACAACCGCGGTGGAAAAGCACTAATATGGTGACGGTGTCTCTCAGACACCGTCAGCCAGATTAGGATGTGCTCGGAAACATGCTTTTCCGCGGCGGCTTTTCCGCCGTGGAAAAGCATGTGTAACTTCACTGCGGGGGCCCGTTGCGGGCCCCCTAGGTGAAGTGGGAGGTGCACATGGGGGGTACCTATGGTACCCCCCTGCATTTGTATGCAGAAAGCGGCAGGCACCGCGCGGTGCCTGCCACTTTCTACATACAAATTCAATGCGTGCATTTTTAACATTGCTGCGGGTGCAGCTTGAAGCTCCACCCGCCGCAATGTTAAAAATAGAATATGTGACCGCCACCCTGGCGGTCACATCCTAATCTGCACAGAGGGAACGCCGCAGCCCATGCGGACGTTCCCTCCTACTCAGGGGTCGCGGACGGACTCAAGTACGTCCACGATCCTAATGACCCCCCTAGTCGGTCAAACCGTGTCTTCCATCATGGTGCACTTATGGAGTGGCCTGACAGTTCACTAAATTATAGCATAGATGCATTTATGGAGGTGCCACCTGGGGATCGTACAACAGTTTCTTTATTGTTGCCTACTCCCGGGGCACTGGCATTGTGCTGGTCATCTGCCTTAGTGGGCTCAGGGTGGTGGTTGTTGCACATTTTGTGATTGGTGGGTAATGGGGTTAATGTGGTTGCTTAATCTCTTTCCCACCTTTGTGTTGTCTGATTAGCCTCTACTGATCTTGGGACTGAATAGTCAAGGGGCTAGTTCTAGTGTCTTCCCTGCTTTCATGTTCCACTGATTGTTTTGTGCTACCCCATTGATGGGGTTCAGGTCTGAGTGCGTCTTTTCTTCTGTTCTAACTATCTTTCTGGTTCTGTGGTTGCCTTTGTCACAGTGTACCAGCCCGAACCTGGTGTTGGAGTCGGCCCACAGTGTTTGAGACACCATTAGGTGGCCCAGTGGCTTAACATTGCAGTACCCCGCATGCAGTACAGAACGGGTGGTTTTGCCTTTTTTACTGTGTTGCTTCCCAAGCACGGGTCCATGGAGACACCAGTGCCAATGCTCTGCATGGCTGGGTGCTGCAGTGTTGCCAGTGTTATGACGAAGGGCAGCCTGGTAAGTGATGCCGATGCAGAGCCAGGTTGTCCATATTCGTTGTTGCCAATGCTAGTTAGTTCAGCACAGTGTGGCATGGATAGCATGGGATAACCCCAGTGATTTCACTCCTTATCATCAATGTAAGAGTGCTGGATCAGTTCCTACCTATGGCACGTGGTGTGCTGACATGCTGGACACACAAACTGGGTCACTTCTGGAATGGGCCGTGAGCAGATCCAATTCCCTATATTTATCCAGTTGGCTGTGCCCAGTGGCAGGGTGCATGTGACATGACACCTTATCCCAACCTAGGTGCAGGAGGCTCACTACCAGCACAATTTCTATCACTTGCCTAGCTGGGGAGACAGACTGTAAATAATGCGCTTGTTTGAATCATGGTTGTGATGTCCGACAACTAGAAAAACTATAAACCAGTGGTGTCCAGCGTTAGTTCTTGGATCATGGTTGGTGATGGCAGACTATAAACCAGTGGTGTACAGCATAGGTTCCTTAGGGATGGATCCATCCCAGATATTCAGGATATTCATGGTGGTAAATTCACGTAATGTTAATGTAATTGCAAATCATTTACGTAGTGAGTGGCTACTCTTACAATGGCTTTTTCCCTGATGTGGCCACATGAGACGATAACCAAAAGATAATAAGGCTTTGCTTGACTGGAATGTCATCATTGAGGATGAACCTGCTCCAATGCACTGTTTAGCTGCTGACTTACACATGTGAGTGTAGTGGAGACTCACCGCCCACTGTCAAATATCCTCCACTATTCCCATTGTGTTTAGTGCAAGGACTCAGCCACTAAAACCAAATGTTTTTTGCCTCACGTGCTTAGAGCCTGCATCTAGAGGCTACCTCTCCCGTGCAATATGTCTTCCAGGGCTCCCTGTCAGGTGATATAATGCTCTTGCTAGGAGTCCTTATTCCCTTAATATTAGGCCATGTGTGAAGGAGCAGGCTCTAGTTCGAGCCAGAGTGTTAGGTGAGAGCTCCCTGAGGGGTGCAACATGGTCGTGCATATAAAATGTATGAGTAGATATACAAGATTAAGAACGGCAGAGGACAGTATTCCAGACAACGCCATCTTGATAATGTTCCTTCAGTAGATCCGTGGAAGCAGGAGTGAGGGGCGATGCGGGAAGGGAGTAGTCTTGCAATCTGTATGGGATTAATATTTAGATGCTGCAATCTGCATGCATTCAAACAAATGTCCATTTTGTTTAGTGATCATTACCATGTGTGTGTTACTGTTGGACGTCAGAAGTCTGAGGATCATTTATGGTTCTTGTTAATTGGAATTAAAATGGGCTGTTGGAAAATTATTTAGTTTTGCTACGTAATGTTTAGAAGTGAGTAATATTAGAAAACAACTGAATTTAGAATTAACTAGAGTACCAAAGTACTGTTTATGTAGTAAGCATATTGGATACAAATTTAGCTTTATTCGAGGTAAAAAACTCATAAAAGCATAAATACAGAAATGACATTGTTACTACTCTATAGTTACAGTAACCGCTTTGACAGTTCTATTAAAAGCAGGGTTTATCATTAATATAAAAAAGCATTTTGATCAATTGAATTTAAAATACACATAAAACACTGGTATGTTAAAAACATTGTTATACAAATTAAAAATTCAGACATCACCCAGGACAAAATATCATTCAGTGGAATGAAATACATTTCTGATGGACCACATCCAGCCCAAGAACTTTGCAACAGCGAATGTGATGACTGGTAGGCTGCTGGTGGAAATGAATCTTAACCCTACTGTCCCTAGTGCCTAATAACTTGCACATTGCTTTAAGCCAAACTCGTCTTGGATTAGCGTAGGCCCTGCATACAAAAAAGAATATGTGCAATAGTCTCTTTTTCGTTGTTGCAGGCCGGGCACATAATAGAATTGCCAGCCGCCCATCTCCCAGTTAGATATTGGATACAGCCAGTTGGGTATGTTGAGTATTATGTGCATCTGGGTGTACGGTAGTCTGTTGCTAAGCTTGGGGTAACTATTATGATTTTTTAAAGCATATCCACACAGTCTCATGTGCCTGGCCAGCTGAAAGAAGGCTTAATAGCCTATCTTCTACAGATAACCATCTTTCCATCTCAAACACATTCACTTTTGCCAACTATAAATTTACTTACATTGGCCAAAATGCTGGAAAAAGAAGCCCTCTAATCCTGTCCCAAGTTTAGTCTGGCTTCAGCCCATGCCATGGCACTGAGACTAATTTGCTGGTATTCTGAGATGAAACAGTGTTTTAGCCGTAAGGTAGTGGCAGCATTGCTGGTACGGTTAGATCTGTATGCAGCCTATGACATGGTGAAGTACTCCATTCTCACTGAGCTGTTTCCACCAAGGCCTGGGCCTCACCTCAGATGAAACATACAGATTATTTTGCTCCGTTTCTGACATCCACTGTAAGCAGATTTACCGCGCCCGACTCACATCTGATAGAAGCACGCTTAACTGAGAGACCTACAAGAGTCTTCTTTGCCAACAGGCAACGGTTCCTTCAATTGACTACCTATGTCTACTTTTTAATCTCTTCCAGAAGAAACATTCCTATGATGATGATGCATAGATTTACATTAAATTATCTGCTGGCTACATGACACGTCTCCACCTCGAAAAACTGTAAGCTGAAGGAACAAATTGGGCATTGCTGGTCAAGGCTTTAATTAAGTCCCAACTGGATTACTGCAGTACCTTTTAGTAAGAACTTCCACATTCTCAAGTTGGCAGGCTACAACAGACAAAAAAGACTTCCATCAGTGGCATGAGGAAAAGAGGAAATGTCTCCACCACCAGTAAATCACTGCACTAGCTACCTCTATTTGGACAACATTTGTTTAAAATGGCTGCCTCTCCTTTAAATGCCTTAACCATCTGGCCTACCAATAGCTTGCTTAAAGCTGTGGCCTTGTACACTTAACATGGACCTCTGGTGAAAAGATAAAACTCTCTTAACGTTAACCTTCCCTCCCAGGACAGGTGCTTCATCTTCGTATAGACCTGACTGCTTTGGAATGCTTGGCTGATCGACATTAGACTTATGGCCTTGCTAACCACCTTCAGGAAGAATTTAGTTTGTTTAGGCAGGATTTATAAGACCTGTGGCAAGAAACTCAGGGCTAATTTATATGTTGGAGGTAAAGATACTCAGTTGTAACTGCGATGAAGTATCCCTACCTCCAACATAATGGTCCTCCCACCCAATTTAAATGTGGGCAGGCCTAAGGTGTAACCACGTGGAAACTACTCTATCTCTGCCATGGTTACACCCCTCTGATGGCCCAATGGCCTAATTTAGATGGACGGACATCCAGGTCAGTTTTTACTGCTCGTCATCACCAGGAAAACCATGGCAATAAGAGGCAGTGAAAACTGTCTAGCCTCCCCGTCGCGGTGGGAGATGTCTCTTATGGTGAAGGGTGTATTTTATTTTTTTTAAATCCAGGTTTGGGTTTTTCTTTTTGAAAATAAGAAAAAAATAATCTTGACGGAAAGAGCCATACATTAAACTTAAAAAGCATTAACAAGAGCCATTGTGATATTGGTTTCTGTCAATGCTTCACAAATGACAGTCAGCTTGGCGATAATTTTTTACTTTGGCAGTTGGTTACTTCGCCAGGTCGATGGAGTAATTTACTCTGTCGCCCAAACAGAGTAACCGCCATCCGCCAACTAATATATGAGGCCCTCAGTTTTGTAGAGTGTTCTATTTATAAAGGATATACCTCCGTCACTCACTGACACACTCATTGTGTAGCTTTCATGAAGTCTTGTGTACATTTGGGGGCCGATTCCGGTTCGGTAAAATCCCTTTACAAATAGACGTACGAATCATATTTCCCGTACGAATCTTATCCGTAAACGTCCCCGTACGTACGATGAAGTACGATTCGGACCCAAAGCAGAACTCCGTACGAATCGTACGAAAGACCATACAACTTAAAAATACATGTGAATCGTACTTGGAACACGCAGTACGCGACAGCCGTACGGATCAAAGCAGTATTTTCCGACCCAGCAAGTACGATTCGTCACGTCAGCACTCCATACGACTCTTTTTCTACAGGAGCTCAAAACGTCCGGAAAAGCAGATTTCGACTCGAACCGCGTACGAAACGGACTCCCCAGGTACGAGAGTACACCCCATGACTGCAGGGGTACAGTGCGTACACACCCCATGCATTATTGAGGTACGGTGCATACACACCCCATGCATTATTGGGGTACGTTGCGTACACACCCCATGATTGCAGGGGTTCGGTGCATATGTGATTGTGTGGCTCTCCGTACGAATCTCTCATACGCGACGTTTTCTGTACGAACCGTACATAATGTTTACAATTTGTAAGGTTCACTGTGAGGGTCCGTGTCATACGGATTTTCCCTCGCTTTTCGTTTGCAACGATTAAGTCGTATATTTTAGAAACGAATCGTACTACGCGATTCGTACGGAATTGTACGAGTCGTACGGAAAGGGCTACAGATTCGATTCTGTCGTACGGATTGGTTTACCGAATCGGAATCGGCCCCTTGATAATGGCAAGTTTAAGCCAGCAACTTCTGGGTGATTGCTATGGTTGCTGTTTACAGGAGATGGGTGTGTGTGATGGGTGTGTTGTTGAGGTGACAAGTGCATGGCCATCTCTATGATCCGAGGATGGGTTGTACAAATGATGGCGCCCAGATCTGCTTCTAATGTGTGTGGTGGGTCTCTTTGAGGCATGATTACAATTCATGATGGATGTGCCTCTGAGGTGGCCAACACTTACCCAACTTCACTGCTTGGAGCTGTGCTGTCTGCATGATCGTACCAGGAGATTTGATATGAGCACTGTTGATGTAATTTGAAGTCTGCCTACAGCTCGCTATGGATGTGGCACTCAGGCGGCAAATGCTTAGCTAACTATATTATGGTGCTGCTAGTGATTGGCAAAGTATGAATCTAATTTGCTATGTGGATGCTGTTGAGGTGGCACACATTCAGACAACTGCATTGCTTGCATCCTTGAACTGCATGTGGTTGTGCCAGGAGGTATGCCTAAAGTGTATGTTGGTGTGGTGTTATGCATGAGAGTGACTTGTCATCATGGATTTGCTGTGGAGGTGGAAATGCTTAGCCAGTCATAAACCTTGGAGCTGCATTGCACACCCTGTGGAGCATGAGTTGACCTGTGGGAAAGAGGAATAAGGAGAGGCAATGCATGTTCTGAAAACACAAATACACAGATTCTGCATCAGTTACCTAGTTCGGCTCAATATGTTAATTTTGAATGAGTCACTGTGCTGGCATTGCTTGTACTTCCAAATAAGGCCAAGGTCACCTTGTCCTCCAGAGGTCTAGCTGCATGAGCCTCATGAATAACGTTCTGAACGGCCTTCCCTTTTCTCCTCTCCTCTCCCCCCTTTGACTATCACTTTCCTCTTGTCTCTACCTTTCACCCGCCTGACTCTCTGGGCGTTCCGTCCTCTTTCCCTCCCTCGCACACTCTCCCCACCCCTCATGCTGATCCCTCTTCTTTCTCTCCACCCTGCATACTGATCCCTCTTCTTTCTCTCCACCCCTCATGCTGATCCCTCCTCTTCCTGTCTTCCTCTGGTGGCTTTCATTGGTCTGTCACATCAACCTCTCTCCTCTCTCCCCGCCTGCCCCACACACTCCTCTCCGCTCTCCTCTCTCCTGCAGGTGCTGGAGCATCAACCATAACATGGGTTACTGGTGGATCATCCGCTTCCCCGTGTTCCTGTCGATACTGGTAAGTTGTACGTCATCCACAGACCTGGCCTTATCATTCTCAAAACTTGAAATGAGAAACAATCCAAGCTGCGATGAGCAGCCTGCCTTTTCATTGTGGTCTCATTCATCAATTCATTCATCTGACCTTATTCTCTGTGTTAAGAAGGGAAGAGATGGGGACAAATGCTGCTGTGGGCGATAAACTGGGAAAGAGGTTTCTGTCCATCACAAACTCTGATGAGGGAGGATGTGGAGTGGTCAGTGGAAGCAGGCGGGAGCACTGGGCCAGATAGGATGAAAGGATGCGCCCTTCTGCATGAAAATTGAGTTCAGTGTCATAGACCTTACTGTGGACCCTCCCACAACCCATGTACTGTTTGTAGAGAAGATCAGCTACCCATGGATTTCCTTCCACAGGCCAACCTCATTCTCACACTCACAAAGGAAAATGGCAGCAAAACAACCTTTGCTACAGGCCCGGCTCCAGGAATTTTTATTTGGGTGGGCCAAGGGTGCATTTGGGTGGGCCACTGCGGGCTCGATTTTTTGCATAAATGTCTAGGCAGGCCTGCTTCAGGGCCCTCCTTTATCTCTTCTTAGTCTTACAAGGCCCAGTAAAACACACTCTTTTCCAAAACTCTTTCTAAATATTATCACTCTCAAAAAGTGTTTTTTTCATGTAATGTTCCCTTGATGGGAAGAGGAGGTTTCTGAGGTGGGAGTATTAGGCAAGTGACATTTCTCAGGCTCCCTCTGTGCAAGCCTTCAGGGAGAATCCCTCTTCATTACTACCTCCACCTGATCCCGACTCTGTAACGCACTCCCTTACAGGATGGTTATCCACGACTCCTCTCCAGTGCACCTTATCTCACAGCTGACCTTGGGCCTCAGCCCCATATCAGGCACCATCAGGCTCCACTTTCATTTTTCCCGGTAAAAACATGAGTAAAATCACCTTCAAACTTAAAACATTGAATGTAGCAGTAACTGTAATTAGCACACACTTTAAAGTATGTTCCACAGTAGCCCTTATGACCCGACTGCTAATTAAATAAACAAAACAGAAAGGCCATGACAGGGCGGCTTCATCGCTGATGTGCTTTATCGCTGATGCAAAAGTCTTTTTTGGCGCCGCACCAATAACCTCTTTCTCCGTAAATACGTTTACTACCACCTTCCACCACTGCCCCTCCTCCCTCCATGTCCCCACTATTGACCTCCTCCTCGGATTCCCTCACTGCCACCCTCCACCAGTGCCCCTCATCTCTCTGTAGCCCCTCCCCCTCATGGCCTCCTCCTCAGTCTACCTCACTACCACCCTCCACCAGTGCCTCTCATCTCTCCCTAGCTCCCCCCTCCACCCCATGACCTCTTCCTCGGATTCACTCACTGCCACCCTCCAACAGTGCCCCTCATTGCTCCATAACCCCTCCCCCTATTGACCCCCTCCTCAGATTCCCTCACTGCCACCATCCAACAGTGCCCCTCATCTTTACCTAGCCCCTCTCTCATATGCATTTCATTTGTTGTATAGCGCTACTCATATCAGTGTAGTGTTTGTCAGTACTTGACACCAAGCATACATTATACAGAGACAAAAAATCATACAAGTATGTAAATCAATCTACAGGAAATGTCACATAAACCAATGAGGATTACAAGGTGTATGAATCACATGTCATCCATACTGATGGGCTGTATATTTTAAGAGGGTTTGGTCTGGCGAAGCACAAACTCAGGATTTAAAGAGTACTCCAGTGGTTGGGGGCTGGCTTTACTGATAAAAATGTATATCTGCCCAAACATACTCATTTCAGCAACATTAGAATAATGAAAGATTGAGGAAGTTCTAACTATATCACAAAACAAAAAAAGTGAAGTTCTAACTATACCATTCAGGTTTGCATGCAGCTCTTTGGTGACAGTTCATTGGTCACTGTCTTCTGTTAGGATTGTAACTTCTGAACTGCAAGTAACACAAGGATCACTGTGACAAAGGCAGTAACCCACTGAGCTTCCACAAAAAATACAGTTCATCTGCATTTAAAAACTACTAACAGACAGGGCCGGACTGGGAACCAGAACCGGCCCTGGCAAAGTGCTCGGCCGGGCCCCCTCCCCCCCCTCCGGGAGGAGAGGGGAGGGGGGAGAGGTGCGACCGCGCTCTGTGACAGGGCCGGTTTTCGGCCGTTTTTGTTACAGGGCTGTTTTTGCAGCATAACGGCCCTGTAACAAAAACGGCCCCAGGGGCCCAAAACCGGCCCCCAACCATGCGGCCCACCGGGGGATTGCCCGGTGCCCTCAACGGCCAGTCCGGGCCTGCTAACAGACAAATGATTGCTCTACAGCAGGATCATTAATCACCAATGTTATCTGGGCATTTTATATTGTCTTATTATTGTCCGGCATCAGCCATGATAATGATAAAAACTGTTTAAATGAAGCACTCACGAAGTATGTGTCCTGCTGGGCCTGCACAGATTTTAAAAAGAAGAACAAATAGTAACACATTCTCTTACCTACTCCATTAGTCAAACTTTGTGTCACAGCCTGATGTGATAAGCAGCTGGCAGGGATTAGGAAAGGTGAATCAGAATAAACAAACTTCTTTTCTCCTGTGCTGCATAGAAAAAGAAATATTAACTCCGCAGGACAGTAGGCAGAGGTTACCATTGTCAAAGAAAGGATTTGTCACCTTTCGCCATGTCCCTAGTGGAGATGAAGGGCTGACAAAATAAACAAAGCCTTGTTAACATGTAAATGGTCTTTTAAAGACCTGTGAAGTACTCTGGTGTGGCTGCGATAATCTCAAAAACTGTCTGTGTGTGTGTGCCTGGGAAGCTGTCTCAGCCGGGCTGTGTCAGTCCTTTGAGCGCAATGGCGTTGCATGCCTGCCTTCAATCCGTCACTGCGAGGGCCAAGGCTCATGTTTGGGTGGGCCTGGCCCACCCGCTAGAACCGAGCCTGCTTTGCAAGCTCGCTACCTGACACATGGGACCTCCCAACCCCCGACTCGTGGTGCTCTCTCCCAACAAGTGGCCCTCATCCTTGTCATTCTCATCTCCCACTTAAAGAACTGTCACAACAATTTCTGGATACCTAGATTACCGTCACAACAACTTCCGGGTATTTAGAATAGTGGCACAACATGTTCCTAGTACTTAGACTAATGTCACAGATTCTTTCTGACACTTGGATTCATGTCACCACATTATTCTGGCTCTTAGACTACAACATTTTCCTTGCACTTAGATTATTTTCACAACATCTTCAGGGTTAAGACTACTATCACAACACCTTCCTGGGACTCAGACTACTGTTACAACCTCATGCTAGTGCTTGGATTACTGCCACACCATCTTCTTTATTATTTTTTTTTTAAACGCAAGATTTTATTGACATTTTGATAAATTACAATATCATGCCTACAACCCTGGGGCCGGCTACAACCAACACTGTTCAGCCAAGGCAAGGATTACACAGCTATTCAGCCGACAACCATCGGTCCGGCAGCAAATCTTCTAATATATATGGCAATTTTATGCATTACTTTTGTATCCAAAAATAAGTGTCATCTTGCTTTCGTATTTTATAATAACATAACTCAACTTTTGAATCAATAGCTAAACGAGTGATATAATCTGCTTTCCACCATCTGTCTTACCTTGCGGCAGTTACGGTTGCCTTCACAGTTATCCCACACACCCCCCTCCCGGACCCGGCTCTGTGCTATTAAACTGGTCTACATCCCGGCCTCCCCCCCCCTCTAACATCTTCATTAGTCCGTAACCCCATGCACTTAATTGTCTTCCATCTCATCCCCCGAACTATCAATATCCTCCTCCTCTAAAGGTTCACATAGATCGCCCCTGTGGGTGTTCCAAGGCAGCCATACTTTGTTCCATTTGCGGGGATTCGCTCTCAGCTGATACACCGCCCGCTCTGTCACCATAATCGCATCCATATTTCTACACCATTGCGGCAAGGTTGGTAACTCCGCCGCCCCCCACCTCTATGCTATGTCTCTCTTGGCTGTCATTGTACCTATCGTGACCGATAGTCTACCTTGATGCGTTAAGTCATTTGGGCCCCATATATTCAACAGGCACACACGTGGGTCGGGCGCCAAGGACACTCCCAGTGTTTGTGAAATGGTGCGCATCACCTGTTGCCAGTACCTTACCAGAGCTGGGCACTCCCATAGTGTGTGTATGAAAGTACCCTCTATTCCACAGCCCCTGAGACAGAGTGGGTGTGTTGCTCTGTGCAGTTTGAACAGTGTAGTTCTGGTGTAATATATTCCATGTAGAATTTTTAGCTGTACCAGGCGGAACCTAGCTGAGATACCCGCCTCACACGGAGACGCTAGCGCCGCGTTCCTGTTCGAGTCATCCATGTCTCCTATCTCCTCCACCCATTTTTCTCGCAACTTTACTAGTGGGTCCGGCAAGTTATTCAATAGTTTACGATATGTAAGGGATGTAGCTGCCTCCTGCATAAAGTCAGTGAGCAGGCGATCTTCAAGCGGTGAGGCTTCCGGCACTGTAGTATCCCCTGGGATTGCCGCCATTAGGGCATGTCTAATTTGCACATATCTGTATGTTTCTGTAGGACCTAGGTTGCAGTGTAGTTGAAGGTGTGAGAACGGGACCACCCCCTCCCTTGTCCACATATCTCCTACCGTTGAAATTCCTATGTTGTCCCATTGGGTGAATCCTTTGGTGTGGCGTAGGTGTCCCAGAGCCCTTGTGTCCCATAACGGTGTTAGCTTTGTTATGACTTCCCCCCCCCCCCACTTCAGTCTCGCCTGTGCCCTGTGCCACAATGTTACTGTGTGCCTGGTGGGTCCTAATAATTTAGCCGCTGTTCCTTTGTGGTATAATGGTGCCAGCAAACTGTGCGTGCCCAACTGGGTCCTGTCTGCAAGATAAGCCGGGTCGTCCTGTGGGGCATGCAACCATTGATTAATAATCTTGAGCTGTGCTGCGCAGTAATACAACTGCATATTTGGCAGGACGATTCCACCATTGTACCAGCTTCTATTAAGTTTTACATGCGCTATACGAGCTGGGCGATCCCCCCGCAACAGGCCTGCCATCGTCCCGGTAACCTTCCGGAAGAAACTTGGAGGTATTAAGGTCGGTGTGTTCTCGAGCACATAAAGGAAGCGCGGCAGCGCCATCATTTTAAATAATGCCGCTCTACCTAGCAGCGTCAGTGGAAGGGCTTTCCAGTGCTGTACATCGCTCCGCAGCCTGATGAGCGGGGGCTGCAGATTATTCTCAAAGAATTCATTTGCATCCTGGGTGACATAGATCCCTAGATACTTAAAGGAGGTAGTCGCCACCGTCAAGGGGCACGGTTCAGGAAGAGTCAGTGGTGAGCTGTTGAGCCCGTAGATGACCAACTTCGCCCAATTTATGGTGTACCCAGATGCACACCCGTGTGTGTCACACACTTCCAACTAGTTTGGGATTCCTCTCACCGGGTCCGTCAGATAAATTAGCATGTCGTCGGCGTACAGGGAAACTCTATCTTGCCAGGTATCGGTCCAGCAGATCCCCTTCAGCAGCAGGGTTTTCCTAACTGTCACAGCCAATGGCTCCAGAACCAGCGCGAATAGCAGTGGAGAGAGCGGGAATCCCTGCCTGGTCCCCCTCGCCAGTGGTATTTCACGGGAGATAAGCCCATTCGCCACCACACGGGCTACTGGGCTCGTGTAGAGCAACCTCACCCAGGAGATGAATTTAGCACCGAATCCCATGTGGGCCAACACCGTGAAGAGGTACTGCCACTCCACCATATCAAATGCCATTTTGGCATCTAGGGACAGTATAACCGCCGGCTCCTTCAATAACGGTGCACGCGCCAGTGCTCCATGCACTCTACGTAAATTGAGCGCCGTGCTTCTGTGCGGCGTAAAGCCCGACTGGTCTGGATGAATCAGGTGCTCTAGGTTGGGAATCAACCTATTCGCCAATACTTTCGCTAGTATTTTAGCCTCTGCGTTAAGAAGTGATATCGGTCGATAGGATGTGCAGTCGCCAGGTGGTTTACCCGGTTTCGGGATTACCACAATAGTTGCCACTCGTTGATCGGGGGGCAAAATGCCTACCTCCCGACTTTCCTCGTACATTGCCAACAAGGGCTCACACAAGGACTCTGGCATTGTTTTGTACCATTCAATTGGTATCCCATTGGGCCCAAGGGCCTTGCCTGACCGTACCGCATTTATAGCAGCTGAATCTCCTCAGTCGTCAAGTCAGAATCCAGTTTTGTCGCTGCGTCCGTCGACAAAGTCGGCGTTTGCACGTCGCGGAGAGCTGCTATCGCCATGTCCTCTGTGACCTCTACCGTCGGGGAGTATACCCCTTGGAAATGATCTGCCAATGTGTCTACAATGTCTTCCGGACGCGTGTGCATTACACCGTTCGCATCCGCTATCTGTAATATAGTCCTGTTACCCCCTTTTTTCTTGTCTAGCCAAGCCAGAAGCTTAATGGCCTTGTCCCCTATGTCGTACACCCTATGGGAGGTAGCCGCCACATGCGCCATCGTCTGGCGTTTTAGGTGGTCATCATGGAGCCGCTGACACAGCTGAAGAGAATGTAGTGTGTCGTCTGATGGGTCTGCCATGTGGGCCGCGTTTGCTCTGCCGAGTTCCAGCTCGAGCTCCACTAATTCCTTCCTTTGAGTGTGTTTGTGGCTTGTAATGCTAGAAATAGCCTGCCCTCTCAGGACCGTCTTGTAGGCCTCCCACAATATCGAGGGAGACTCAACCGAGGTCCGGTTTTCTGCAAAGTAGTTTCGGGTTGCCTTTGTCAGGTCTTTGCCAACGGACGGTACCCTGAGATACCCTGGGTAGGTCGGATACACTCTTCTACGAGTCTTTTCCTGACTGGATAAGGTTAACGTCAACGGTGAATGGTCTGAGATGCCTCTCGATCTAATTTGTACCTCCTCTATCGTGAGACGGCCGTTGCCTAAGGTAAAGAAGTAGTCAATTCTGGACAGGCTATTATGTGTAGCTGAGTAGTAGGTGTATTGCCGCTCATTTGGGTGCATGTGGCGCCAAATATCAATCAACCCCTGTGCCTCCAAGAAGTTACCAAATTGAGAAGTACCGAGTGGTTGCGTTCGAAGTGGGAATCTATCCTGCGCCTTATCGATAACTGCATTAAAGTCCCCTCCTATGATCAGATCGCCCTCCGGAAGCTCTAGTAAGAACTTTCCCAGGTCAGGCAAAGCTACGGCATGTAACGCCGGAGGACTGTACACCGATGCTATATTTAACCGTTTACCCTCCCACTCTCCATGCACGGCTGCAAAGCGGCCCTGATCATCCACTTTGGTGGTCTGGACTATGAACTATGAGGACTTACGCAATAAGATACCCGCCCCCCGTGATCCAGAGGTGAACTCTGAGTGTGCTATCATATAATATCCCTGCCTGTCCAGGGCCTGCCTAGCAGCGCCCGTAAGGTGTGTTTCCTGGAGAAGGACTAGCGTAGGCCCCACTCTTCTGATACCCTGCAGTACTAGTCCCCGCTTGATCTTATCGCCCGCCACACCATCGTCTTGGTGCCGAGGCTAAAGTCACAAGACTAATGTCACAACATCATCCTTGCACTTTGACTACTCTCACGTCGTCCTGGTTCTTAGACTACTGTCACAACATCTGCCGGCACTCCAGCCAAGACTTTCCCGATATTTTTTCCTAGTGATTGAGTACTGTGTCCCCTGTAGGCTGCTTTTAGAGCAGGCTATAACAGCGAGGCTAATGCCACACGTAGGACCCAAGGGAGAGCAACAGAGAACATATCACTCCCTGTCTAAATCTCGAAACTCACTGAGAATATGTTCTACCCAAAATAGGATTGGAATTTAGTGTAAGTGGGAAAGAAATGTCCTTAATGGACAAGAACCCTCTCTCACCAAAAGGTGACATGCTTCATCGTTGGGCTCCATCCGCACATGGGGGTCAGCCGGTCCACAATGTGGGCTACAACACCCCATCTAATTTCGTGGTGTGGGGAGAAGCTGAGGTGTTTTTAGGCAAAGGGATGGTGCAAAATGTTAGTGGTGAGTGAGGGACAGAGTGCAGTAAAAAAGTGCAAGGAATCTAAAACGTTCTCAAGTGCTTAAATAACTTTATTAGGTATAGTCCTTGGAAAGGGTTAAAGGAGCAGAGGACAGGAGGGTTCAGAACAAATATCCCCCTTCAGAGGTCAACATGTTTCTGTCTTACTTTGGCTCCTGAAGGAGTCCTTGGGCATTGGTCATGACCAACTAATATTAGTCACTCTGTAAGTGTGTATGCCACAATCATTGACATTGTAAAAAAAATGCTATACTGGCCATTTCCAAAGGTATTGTTCGTTAATTCGTCACCTCCATCTGAAAAAAAGGAAAATCAAGATACATGTTGCCTTTCTCTTCCAAAGGAAACGATTCATCCCCCACAAGCACTCGTGCAATCCACCATCGCTAAAATCATGTTAACACTAGCATAATTGAAACCAAAACCCAGAAAGAAAAGGAAAAAAGAAGAAAATAGGTTACCTGTGGGTGGGAACTGACATGGACTCTCTATAGTCACTAGGTACCCATTCAGTAACTCTGGCACACTGAACTAGAATCAAAGAAAAGTGACAACAACCATAATGGCATAAATGAAAAGGGTCAGCAACTTATTTTATTAATAATCAGAATGGCTCCACATTTTTAAGTTTTGTTTAAAAAGGCATACAAAGGACACTCATCTGTTGATCAGCTTGTCCCAAAAATAAAGAGACGGGTCCCTTTCAGAAGGCTGAAAATCAGTTCTTCCCATATGTTAATTTCACCGCAGTACGCAAAACGGGATTGTGTTACAAACTGGTGGCGGTTATGCAGATTCTCGTCTAGCATTCATAAAACCTTTCCCTAGTCATCACACTCGATGCTGCAAGAATGGATATTGCCGAGTGGTGCTAGGGGAGTGTACTAAATAAAGAAGAAGAAGGAAGGCTGGCAGATATCTTGGTAGGCATTTACCACATGCTTAGAGGCGGTGGCGTCCCGCCCGACATCATCCCCCGCCCACCCGCCTCCCATTTCCCCCGCCAGATTATGATGGCGGGGTTACCATGGTTGACGGGAAGACCGTCCGGCGCTTTTCTGCCCAATCGACGAGTCGACCAGGTGGAAAAGGGTTGAATATGGTGGCGGTGTCTGCTAGACACTGCCATCCATATTACAATGGCAGCAGGAAGCAAGCACATGGGGTACCTATGGTACCCTCCTGCATATGCATGGACGACATGGCAGGCACCGCGCGGTGCCTGCCACGTTGTGCATGCAAATGCACAAGTGCCTTTTTTGGATTGCGGCTGGTGCTGCTGACAGCACAGCCCACCGCAATGCAAAAAATGTGTAATGCTCCCACCAGTGTGGTGGGCGCATTATAATCGCAAATGCGGGACTGCCGCACACATAGCGAGCGGTCCCATTTCCCGGAGTGATGGCGGGTGGACAAAGTCCGCCTGCCATCGTAATAGACCCCTACGTTTATTCAAGTTAGAATAGTGAAGTGTGACTGTATTGTGCCTTTGTGCTCTCAAAAGACTCTGTAGGTTTTGTGTAATTCAGCTTCTACGGATGACGTTGAAACCTCACATTTTACATTGTTTCGGCTTTCTTTCCAAGCATGTTTAATCAGTAAGAGGCTTATTGGCCGCATTTCTGAAAGGGAATAACAAAAACAGGTAAATGTTGCCTCAGTTGTATGACAGAATATCAAGCACAAAAATGCTGTTGTACAAAAAATATAGAGTACCAACATTTTGTGAAAGTAAGTATATATTGGCAAGTATAGATTTACTATTCCTACCTCCACACCTATGTATCTTGATGATACAAATATATAATTAATGTACATGTATGTGGAGTTGGCTTAGCAAAATCATTCTCACTTATTTATAATTACTTTCAACATTTAATGGTTGTCGAAACTGTGGTCACTTGATTTTTGTGCAGTGATATTCTGGTAGTAGCCTGTTGCCTCCAAAGATGGCTTTTCGCCAGCCATCTTGCTTGCCGAGTCAGCTTGTGTAATGGGCCATTTTGATGCACACTGTTCTCTCACAGCCGGGCAGAATCCGATGTTTGACAAGGGAGGGAATGCAAGCCTCTTCCGTCAGCTAGTGATAGCAGGCTAGCAGAAGCTCCCACCTTCCCTCTGAGTCTATCCACCTCTAAATACAGGTCATTTTCTTCATCTGTTTTACGTGAATTTCTATTTTATTGTATTGATTTTTTGACTTGTTTTTTCCCCATTCACAGATCAATTTCTTCATATTTGTCCGGATTATCGAAATCCTGGTGTCCAAACTGCGCGCACATCAAATGAGGTACACGGATTACAAGTTCAGGTGAGCTGGCTTGGGCGTGAGGAGTGACAGGACAGGCTGCCCTATCCAAGGAACTGCCATGCGCCTGCCATTGGACTCCTCACCAAAAGGCAGCAAGCAGGGGAGCAGAAGTCGAGGGCTCCAGGGAGGACAAACAGGTCGGGTGGGAATAGTAGTTTTGCTGTGTGAATCTTAGTCAAAAGCTCTGCATGCTTCCGCCATCAAGTACAGGGAATGGTATCTTCTCTTCCTCAAACTTTAATATGTAGACGTCAACCACAGTGTGTCTCAAATGACCCTCTATGACATGGACCCAAAGCCCAGATGGAATCTTCAGATTTGTTTTGTTGTAACTGTTACCTGCGCCCCAGCCACACACAGTGTTGTCATCAATGATGTCCTTTCAGATGTCATCTTTGATTTTAACAATGATGCCTTACAACATGTCATGTATTATGAAATATTTGAGGTCATAAGAAATGCATGGTGAAGGCATGAGTTATAGTTACTTGAAATAACTATAACTGGTGAATTTCAGTTTTGGATTTTCAGTGGATTTCAGAGGTTTTAAAAAAAATGTAAAGTAAGATATTATTACCATACTTAACTATAATGCCACTTTAACCGTTGCTTTTTTCAGTGCATTTCATGGGTTTTTCAACATAAAGAAATATTTTATTGTCATAAGTCACTAAGCCATCCCCCTTCCATGTCAGTCTTCCGCTGTTATAACCCCCAGCCGTGCACAGCATTGAAATGGACGCAGGGCCTTGCCACTTTTGGCCATGCGTTTCGTTGGTTTGGCCACATTGCCAACTGCCCATATGCGGCCAATCCACCACAGACACTCATGCATCCTCTTATTTGAAATGATTTTCCATCCCACTGGATTCCTGTGTGAGCCAGCATGGCGAAAGTGCTCCCACAAGAGTCCTACAGGATTGTGGCAACCAAAAAAAAAGACACTCAAATTTGGCCCCACGATTCCTCCTGCACGAGTTCCAGGGGGTCAGGGTACCTTCACCCTGCCCCCTTATACCTTCTTTTTAATGTTATGGACACGTAGACCGAGCCCTCGGTCAATATGGTTGTGCTAATATTTAAAGTTGCATGTCTGGGGGACTACCACAAGAGTATCTCGAACCCAATCATCCAGATAGACATACATTTGGAACCTTAATTTCTCAAAACAACTGTGCTGTAGCGCTGTTCAGAAATCCCTATGGAAACTGCATGGGGAAATTGCTTTTTGAGACTCCCCATCCCCCTTTTTTCATGGTCCCTGCTTGACGGATCATCTCGAAATGTTCAAAGAAGGTAGCTGAGATGTAGTCACCCGCCCGGAGTACCCACAACAGAGGCATAAAGAGGTGTGAAGTCGCTATACTTGAATATCAACAGACACTGATGAGGAAAAGAGACAAAAGACGGGTTCACCTAAAGGACCCATTTCACCCTGAGGAATAGACTGAGGTCTCATCCTTGACCCCCCGCCCCCATCTACCAAGTGTCAGTGCTACAGGAGCGCTTACCAGTAGCCCCTTTCAGCAAAAGGACCTAGCTGAATTTCTGTAGGAGCCATGTCTCATCCGTTCCCACTTTGGTGTATGGCTCTCCTCCCACCTGCTTTAGGAATGTCAGCAATACACTTCCACTGTCTGGGAAAACAACTTTGCCCGTCTTGTGCACATGGACAGGCCTAGGCTTCCAAATAGAACCCACAGATCTCCATTAGTCCGCTTCGTTTATAGATACAGTGAATTGTATCAAACATGATTTTTAATGTCTTGTCAAACTCACACTGGCCAGTGTGTGTATGACAAGACAGGCAACTCCTAGTGAGTCACTTGAGATATACTATGGTTAATAACCAGAATTTAAGTTTTGAGGAAAATAAGATTTCATTTGGAGTTACAATGCTATTTGGAGGAATAATGCCTAGTATGTGAATCTGTAACTATTACATGCTTCAAAGCTCCTGTTACTGGTAAGTAATGCTTTTCGTTCTGCTTACTGTCTTCACCACGGACTATATAGAATAGAAGACTGAGGCGTATTTACACCAAAGGCAAAGGATAATATAGAATCTCCTCAGCCGCTACCAAGCCAACAATATTTGGAAATAGTATCAGAATCCTGTTGTTCCATGGGAAGCACCTTGAGCTAAGAGAGTTGCAGTTGTGATGAACAAATATGAAAAGTTGGTTAAAGAGTCAGCTGGATCGTCCAGCCACTTATTACATTTCTAAAGGAATTATAGATGAAGAAATAACGACCACGGAGCAGAGGGTGTCTGAGAAACCATGAACATCTTGCGCAATGAGGCAAATAACACTGTATCCAGCGTCTTCTATTCTTAGGAGCAAAGCACCCTGGTCACTCATAACCTTTCTTGACTCGGTGAAAAAGGTAATGTCAAAGAGAGGGTAGGGTTGCTGTTTTCTAGATTATAGGTTCTTCCTTCATCCCATCATGTGACCGGTTGTGAGGCCCAATGTGGTAACCTGCAGGAGGCAGATCTGGAGTGGTGACAGCTGTCAGGGCAAGTGAACATTTCACCAGAGAAAGGAAGTTCACATCCTCCTAAACCAAGAAATCTGCAACTTTTTCAAAAGGTTATTCCGATGATCTGGTGTTAAGAAGCTCACTAAGAGGAGAAAAGAATTGACTCATGAGCTTGCTACTGACGTAGATGTAGAATGGGTGACAAAGGTTTTGAGGTAGAACAGGGAGAGATCTGAGTGGTCATTTAGACATCTTTGACAGTGGAACTTCACGATGCACATAGGATTGATCTTGTGCTGGGAAGAGAACCTCCTGAGTAATATTACAGTATAAAGAAGCATAATTAAAATGTCAATCAGGTGCCGGTATCCCCAACCGGTAGGGCAGCTAGTGAGTGGCCTGTGTGCATAGCTCGATTCTGAGAGGTCTTTTTTTATCCCTTGGCATCGGTATACACCTGTTACAACGCATTTGTTACAACGCACTACTGTTACAACGCGACTTTTACAACGCATACCATTACAGCGCATTGCGCTGGGGGGCGCTCTAGGATAGGGAATAAGTATAATTTACTATCCAACACCTTCCCTAGGGTCCACGGGGACTGGAGTTAGAATAGTAAATTATACTTACCACTATCCAGCACCTCAAAGCGCTATGCGTTGTAATGGTATGCGTTGTAATGGTCGCGTTGTAACAGTAGGTAGTTGTAATAGTATGCGTTGTAACATGGTACATCCCTGCATGCGTGTTTACCTCAGCAGTTTTGTTCTGTCCCCTCTGGTCTAATTTTTTGCGCCTGAGTTCTAGTTTCGAACAGTTTGTAACACAAATTCCAGCCCCTGAGATCCGCTTCTTTTGTTGGGACCTGGTTTTGTCTCCTGGGAGCTATTCCTGTGAGCTCTGCTTCTCTCTGTTTTAAGGCCTCAGTCTGATCTCTCCCCTCAGATGAGTTCTGTTCCCTGGGATGAGTTCTTTTCTGTGGACTCTGGTTCTGCCCTCTGATGCCTCGTTGGGTCCTCTGGGGCCTGCTTTTGTCCACTAAAGGCTGATTGATTCTGTCCATGCCTCTTGGAGTCTAGTCATGTTGCACAAAGTCTAGTGCTGTCCATGCCACCCCCTTCTGTTCCATGAGGCCCAGTTCAGATTCTTCTCGTCTGGTTCTGTTTCCTGATTTTTGGGTCTGTCCCCGGATATCTAGTTGTCTCATGAGCTGTGGTTCCGGCTCTGCATTATTTATGTCTAAACCTGGTTCTGCCCCCGGGTGCTTGAGAATGTCCTGTAAAGACGTGTACTGTGCCCTGATGCCTGGCTCTGCTGCCCCCTGTAGTCTATATTTACAACAAGGGGTGGTGAGGGACAGAGTGTCTGAATTAAGCAGAAAGCTCTCACCCAGTCAAGAGATCAGGGCTAGATCCAACACCGTTTTTTAGCTCACTGCACCATCCCAGTTTCAGAACCTGGCTGTATGCAAATTAGTCTGTTCCTGTCCCAGTGCATGATGGGAACAGGGCAAACCAAACTACAAAAGCCAATTCTTACACTGGGAAGGAAACAAGCTCCCGGGGACCGGTTTCTGGCATTACAGCCGTCTTCGGCCCGGTTTGCTTGAATCCTGATGGTGCAATGAGCAAGGGTCTCACATCTGAGAATACCCTTCCACGCTTAGGGTGGACAAAAATATTTACAACAAGGGGTGGTGAGGGACAGAGTCTCTGAATTAAGCAGAAAGCTCTCACCCAGTCAAGAGATCAGGGCTAGATCCAACACCGTTTTTTAGCTCACTGCACCATCCCAGTTTCAGAACCTGGCTGTATGCAAATTAGTCTGTTCCTGTCCCAGTGCATGATGGGAACAGGGCAAACCAAACTACAAAAGCCAATTCTTACACTGGGAAGGAAACAAGCTCCCGGGGACCGGTTTCTGGCATTACAGCCGTCTTCGGCCCGGTTTGCTTGAATCCTGATGGTGCAATGAGCAAGGGTCTCACATCTGAGAATACCCTTCCACGCTTAGGGTGGACAAAAATATTTACAACAAGGGGTGGTGAGGGACAGAGTCTCTGAATTAAGCAGAAAGCTCTCACCCAGTCAAGAGATCAGGGCTAGATCCAACACCGTTTTTTAGCTCACTGCACCATCCCAGTTTCAGAACCTGGCTGTATGCAAATTAGTCTGTTCCTGTCCCAGTGCATGATGGGAACAGGGCAAACCAAACTACAAAAGCCAATTCTTACACTGGGAAAGAAACAAGCTCCCGGGGACCGGTTTCTGGCATTACAGCCGTCTTCGGCCCGGTTTGCTTGAATCCTGATGGTGCAATGAGCAAGGGTCTCACATCTGAGAATACCCTTCCACGCTTAGGGTGGACAAAAATATTTACAACAAGGGGTGGTGAGGGACAGAGTCTCTGAATTAAGCAGAAAGCTCTCACCCAGTCAAGAGATCAGGGCTAGATCCAACACCGTTTTTTAGCTCACTGCACCATCCCAGTTTCAGAACCTGGCTGTATGCAAATTAGTCTGTTCCTGTCCCAGTGCATGATGGGAACAGGGCAAACCAAACTACAAAAGCCAATTCTTACACTGGGAAGGAAACAAGCTCCCGGGGACCGGTTTCTGGCATTACAGCCGTCTTCGGCCCGGTTTGCTTGAATCCTGATGGTGCAATGAGCAAGGGTCTCACATCTGAGAATACCCTTCCACGCTTAGGGTGGACAAAAATATTTACAACAAGGGGTGGTGAGGGACAGAGTCTCTGAATTAAGCAGAAAGCTCTCACCCAGTCAAGAGATCAGGGCTAGATCCAACACCGTTTTTTAGCTCACTGCACCATCCCAGTTTCAGAACCTGGCTGTATGCAAATTACAGTCTGGCACAGCGCTGCAGGACCGGCTCATTAACCATGGTCCTTTTGCTTTGAGGTCACATTCTGTTCTGACTCATGAAGTCCGCTTCTGCCCTTTTAACTCTTTGTATATTTTGCAGGTTGGCAAAGTCCACTCTTACCCTGATTCCTCTGCTGGGGATCAATGAGGTGGTCTTTGCTTTCGTCACGGATGAATATGCCCATGGGACCCTGCGTTATGTGAAGCTGTTCTTTGACCTCTTCCTGAGCTCTTTCCAGGTGAGATGACTATCTTCCCTTCCTCCCCAGCTTTGTGCTCGCCCAACATGCTATCCTATACACAATATCTGCTGCTGGACATGTGAAACTGGGGAAATCTGTTACTGGAGATCTAGAACGGGGGATATCTGCCACTGGGCATATGAAACTGACATTAACTGCTTACTGGGCATGTGAAACTGACAGTAACTGCTTACTGGAGATCTGAAACTGGGGATATCTGTTATTTGGCATGTGAAACAAACTGACAGTAACTGCTTACTGGGCATGTGAAACTGACAGTAACTGCTTACTGGACATGTGAAACTGAAAGTAACTGCTTACTGGAGATCTGAAACTGGGGATATCTGTTATTGGGCATGTGAAACAAACTGACAGTAACTGCTTACTGGGCATGTGAAACTGACAGTAACTGCTTACTGGACATGTGAAACTGACAGTAACTGCTTACTGGAGATCTGAAACTGGGGATATCTGTTATTGGGCATGTGAAACTGACAGTAACTGCTTACTGGAGATCTGAAACTGGGGATATCTGTTATTGGGCATGTGAAACTGACAGTAACTGCTTACTGGGCTTGTGAAACTGACAGTAACTGCTTACTGGAGATCTGAGACTGGGGATATCTGTTATTGGGCATGTGAAACAAACTGACAGTAACTGCTTACTGGGCATGTGAAACTGACAGTAACTGCTTACTGGACATGTGAAACTGACAGCAACTGCTTACTGGAGATCTGAAACTGGGGATATCTGTTATTGGGCATGTGAAACTGACAGTAACTGCTTACTGGGCATGTGAAACTGTCAATGGCTGCTTTACCTTTCAAAGTAGAAATTGGCAATATCTATTTTGTGTGGATATTTAGCCGCAGGTCAGCAATACAATTTTGTTTTAATATTCCGCTATACGTTACTATCCTCTTGTGCCTAAAAAGATGGTAATTGTCACCCACTTTCCCCAAAAAGTTATTTGATGCAAGCTTTAGTTTACTTTGCTTGCGCGAGGGTGTGGGTTTCTCTCATAAAAGCTCATCGAAAGTGGTCTGCAGTGGTTCTGCTGTGAGTTTCACTGTCTCATGTCACCTGTGCTTATTTGGGATAATGAGATCAGAGAAGGGAGAGAGGTGAGAAAAAAGAGGTAAGGAACAGAAAAAGGGAAAATGGATGAGAGTCAAGAGAGAAGATTGAGGAGACCGGGGGTGGCTCACATATCAGGTCATTCAGGTGCTGCCCCATCTCCTTTCAGCTGTTGCTCTGTCACTCTGATGGCCTGAAGATGTGTGGTCTTTGTAATGCAACTACAGACCTTCGGAGTGACAAGGAAAAAATCAAACTCTGCATATTTGCTGGGAAAGGCAGTCAGAACTCAGTTCATCACACACACGCAGTTTTAATGAGGCCTAATGTCCTGTTAGAGGTATAATCCCGGAGTGTGACTCTTCTTTGCGCAGCGGCGCGAAGATATTTGTGTGTGTGTGGGTATATATATATATATATATATGTATATATATATATATATATATATATATATATATATATATATATATATATATATATATATACCCACACACACACAAATATGTATATATATACAGACACACACACACATGTGTTGTGAATTAAAAAAACACAGAGATTCATCCGTTAGAGTTGGCACCCATTAGCTGGACACAGGCTATACAAAATTAGGTAGAACAGTAATATGGTAGAAATTCACCAATATGTAAACTATAAAACAAACAAACACACTCATTTGATAATATCATCAGTGACATCATCAACTAGGTCATGTGAGTTGCCATCAATGATGTCATAATGAAGTCATAGAACATGTTATGAGTGATGTAATATGTGGGGTCATAAATAATGCATGCCAAGGGTGGAAGTTATAGTTAGCTCTGATAACTGACTGGTGAATTTCTGTGTCTTTGTAGTTCAAAACGTTAATGTTGTCCTTGACATTTTCACCTAACTATAACGTTACTTTAACCTTTCTTTTTTTCAGTGAATGTCTTGAGTTTTTGTAATGTTTTAGTACCATACGTAAAGCCAACACAAAGTTCTGAGTCCTAAGATAGATACCACCACTTCCTGGGTGATGTAGTAGCAGCCAATCAGATCTCAGCAGGAGATCTGTAGGGTCCGCGGAGGCTCTGTGGCATGAAATAAACAAGGTTTTTGAGCATTAGTTCCCAAAAAAGTACTGAACAGATTTACACCAAATCACCAAAAACAATCTTTCTGGACAAAGAGCAAGCATTCTGCCAAATTTGGTGTAAATTTGTTCAGTGGTTTGAGCTGAACGCTTCCCTCTCAAACTTTGCATTTGGGAACTGAGGTACAAATACAAAGATATAAGCAAACCAAAAAGTGCCTTTCTTATGGAAACATGATCCTAACTGTAACTACCCAGTGGCGACTTTATATGTATGTGTATATATATATATATAGATAAATATATATATATATATATATATATATATATATATCTATATCTATATATCTATATATATATATATATATCACGAATCCCTTTTCCCAAGGGAATGAGTCAGCACTCACGAGACGGGTTACTTTCCCAGTTCTTTTATTTTCTTTGTCAATACTCCAGCAAATTCAAGTACTTGCAAAAAAAAATTAAAGGCGCCCACCACTACTCCACCAACGTGTTTTGACCTCACAGGGTCTTTCTCACTGTAGGTGAGTCCCTCTTTACTTTCAGAATTTATACTCTCCATCCACTGCTCATAATGAAGCATGATGGGAGTTGTAGTATTTACACAGATTCTCACATAATTTTCAAGTTACAATGGTTACATTATTTACAAATCGTATGTCTCTCGTTGATCAGGATACAAGTATATCTCTCAGATTTGTCTGATAGTACCAAGTAAAAGGCGAATATTTGCAAATCATGTATTGCATCATATATATACCTATATTACTTCATATGGTAGTCTATAGATTCTGCGTTCTAGTACTTTTTGCTGATTAGTATCAAGATGCACATTATATGCTGCAAGTGTATTTACATATTTCTCGATATCATACCCTTGCTGCAGTCTCTCAATTCGACCTTTACAACATATCAGTTAAATGTAATTCTTAATGATTTAATGGATATACAGTGGTTCTATAAATGTACATAAAGTTTCTCGTCGTTGTTGAGCCCCATCGCATCGGTGTCATTGTTCTGAGACGTATTACCTCGTCGTTGTTGAGCCCCATCAGTGTCTTTGTTCTGAGACATATAACGATAGAGATTCCAATTGTCTTAATTTTTTGGTTCTGCCTCCACCTCGTTCATTATGTCTTATTGTATCAAGACCAAAAAATCTCATCATGCTCCAATCACCTTTTTGGCATTGTAGCAGATGTTTGGTTGTAGCTTAGTTTAAGTCTCTATTTTTGACGGCTCGTATGTGTTCCAGTATACGTTTGTGTAACATGCATGTCATGCTGCCTATGTACTGGAGGCCACAGTTGCATTGTATCATATAAATTACAAATGTTGTTTTCATCTATGTCAACAAAATGATCTTTATTCATACCTATTTTGCATTCTTTGCACACGTTGCCTTTTACAAATCCCTTTCTCGCTTCCAGTAGCCAATTTGTTATTGATTTTGGATCTTGCAAGTGGCTTTTTACCAGTTGTGCTTTCAGTGATTTGGTTTTCTGTAGGTGACTAGTGGCCTTTTGCCCAATATTTCACCAGTGTCTGGGTACTTTCCTACCAGATGCCCTGCACTGCATTTATTATTTTCTTGATCTCTTTACTGTAGTTAATGATTAGTCTCAGCGTTTGTTGCTCTCTGTGTTGCATTTCCTGAAGTCGCAGTTCTTTCTTTGGAATTAGTAGTTCCGCCTGTGATTTGGTTCTAACTTTCTTGAGGCACGACGTCAGATCTTTCTGTTTATATCCTCTACTCTGCATTCTTGTTAGAGTCTCATTGAATTTCTCTTACACATCCTCATCTTCAGATCAATTTCTTTTCATTCACATTAGTCACCCGTACGGGATGCTCTTTATTAATGAGGTGGGATGGAAACTTTCCCCATGAAGTATACTGTTGGTTGCTGTTTCTTTCCTGTGTAGGGTGTGGATGATGCCTTGATCTATGTAAATCAGTGTGTCCAGAAGATTGATGTTTGATTTACTAGTCACCCATGTGAACGAAAGTCCAATTTAATTCTGATTCAATTACTTAAAATAATGTTGAATGCTGTTCTCATCTCCTTTCAATATGAGGGATAGGTCGTCAATATATCTGACCCATAAGATATTGTTGTCCAAGTCTTAATGGTTGTTAGTTCCCCCAGGCTATATCCTTTTCGCACCCACCCATTGTGATGTTGGCATAGTTGGGTGAAAAGGAAATGCCCATCGCGATCCCGCATTTTTGATGTAAAAACTCATGGTTGAATAAAAAAAATTATTATTTATTTAAGGTTTTTGTAGAGTGCGTAGTAACCTGTGAGCATCCCAGCGCTAATTATTATTATTATTATTAGTCAGGCATATTTCAATCATCTTCAATAGCATTTCAGAATGCTGTAGTTCTGTGATCTTTCTTTGTTTTAAAAAATAGGCACACGCTTGTAGTTCTATGCTGTGTTTAATTGATGTATAAAGAGATATTACATCAATGGTTGCCATTATATAGTTCTTATTTCAACTGGTGCCAGTTAATATTCATAAAAAATCACCTGTGTCCCTTATATACGAGCTTAGCCGTTGTGCTATTGGTGCCAAATATGTGCCTACATACATTGATAAGTTCTCATAAAGGGAGTCACAAGAAGAGACAATAGTTCTTCCTGGAGGGTTTGTAAGAGTTTTGTGAATTTTCGGTAAGAAATATACTGGTGGTACTGTTGGATTTCTGTCATGCTATTGTTTCAAATGTTTTGTAAACTCAATTGTCATTTGAATTATGGGGTTAGATGATAATTTAGCATATTAGGTCTTATCATTTATTTGTCTATATGCTTCTGTTATTTAGTCCTGTCTGTTCTGTAGAACTATATTTCACACTTTATCAACGGGTTTAATTATTAGCTGTTCATTCTCCATCAGTTGTTTGATGGCATTCTGTTCTTTTAGTGTTAGATTTTCTCTTTTCGGTTGTCTTGATTTATTTACCTTTTCAATTTCACAATTTACAGCATAAGAGAAAAGGTTAATCTTGTTCCTTGGTGATAATGTGGGACAATACTTTGATTTGCTCTTCAGTTTGCTAGAGATGTGTGGATCCGCCTTTATTGAAAGTTCATTAAAATTTTCATTTTATGTCATTTCCTCCTCATCAAGATTGAACATAAGGTCAAACATATTTTTGAGATCCAGGATCTGCTTTGGTCACATGGGTCTGGTATTTGATCAATGATACAATGCAACTGTGGCCTCAAGTACATAGGCAGCGCGACATGTATGTTACGCAAACTTATACTAGAACACATACAAGCAGTCAAAAATAGAGACTTAAACTATGCTACAGCCAAACATCTGCACAATGCCAAAAAGGTGATTGGAACATTTTTTGGTCTTGAGACAAAAGACATAATGAACGAGGTGGAGACAGAACCAAAAAATTAAGACAATTGGAATCTGTAACAATGTGCTAATTATTTTGTTATTTATTATGTACATATTTGTAGCTTCCCTTTGAGCTATGTCTTAGGTTCACTTGTTGTCTTATGAGTAGCTCCATGGAGATAGAATACTGGGCAGGTCTTGGAGTCAGTTATACCTGACTGCTCAGACCTGATGGATGGGTTCTTCTACTCTCTCAATAAACTTAACTTGTCTTCTCACCTTAACCAACTCCTGTGCTTAATTTGATTGTATTTTACACTGGCAACGAGGATGGGATACAGAATTTGCCAAGACAAGTTTATCTAAGGAATTTTCAAGAGAGGGATTTTATTAAAAAAAAAATGTAAAGAAGATCTCACATTAAGACTTTACTGTGATTTTAAATATCAAGTCTGCTCAGAATCTGCGCCTTGAGAATCATCGACATCTGTGAGTGTTACTATTTCTTTCTCAAACTATTATTGAAAGACTTTAAAGAAACCATAAGCTTTCGCCACATATCTCACCCTGTAATATTTTTTTATATATGGTAGGGCTGGGAGATTTTGATGTGGGCTATAAGTTACCCTGTACATTTTGTTGGGAGCCTAATTTTGAAATAATCTGCTCGCAATGTGAGGGTTAACCGGTTTCTTTACATGGACGTGCAAGTCATAACTGCAAGTCAGTATAACTCCGTTTGGATATGACAGTTTGAGGCTGGAAGAAGAACTGCCGGCTTATTACTTTAATTGTACCCTCACAAGTTTGTCAAAAGAAAGAAGGCAACAGGTTCGAAGAGAGGCTTAAAGTCACTCACTCAATTCAGTTTTGGCATCAGAGAAAATTGATTGGTTGTCTGTATGATATTCTCTGCTTAATATTGAAAAGCAGTAGTTTTGCGATTTGCTTCAAGTCTTTACTTATTTTTGTTGAAGTGACATTACATGGCATGTTATCGTCAGTTTCATGCTCAACCATTCGGCTTATTTTTGAAAGCTGCTGAAAGCTGCCTCGCTCATATTTTTCAAAAGTAAACTCACCTCGAGTCTCTTCCATCATTCGTTTGCAGTGCGTCACGTCATCGTGGAACCTCATCAGGTGAACGCGACAACAGAACTGAACTTCTCACTCGGAGCATTTGGGAAACTTGAATTTTAGTCTAGCAAGATACCGTACTCTCGTAACGTCACTACGTGACAGGATGTTTCACGTTACGTGGTGGCCATCTTGGATTTTTCCCTGGAGCTTCGTAAACATATTACGAGTTGTTTTACCGACTTTGAATTGAGCGCTTAATTAATGGTAACATATTAATGTCTGTTTTCTTTATTTTAAAAAAAAAGGTTTAATATTTAAGGCGTTTTTGAAGATCCATACTTGATTAGGAGGAACTTATTAGGAGGAAGATTCCGGTTAGTGGATTGTAACAACCTGCACCATACATGACCTGCATTATACATAGGCATTTGAACAGTTTATTTTGTTATCAAATATTTATGTATTATCATTAACCTGTATTTTTTTTTATTTTTACTCTGCTTTTAGTGGTTATAACTAAATTATATGTTTGCTACTCACAAAGTCAATGCTAGAAGTACTGAGCCTTTGTAGGAATATGTATATCTTTTAAGCCATATGCTAATTATAATTTTCATCAAGTGTATCACTCATATCTGAATATTGAACACCACATATTATGCATTTAGTGTATATACTGTGAATCTATACTCATCCTGCTATACATTGAGTTTGGATTTTGTCACACTCTTTGTGCATTCATCATGCAGAATGTAGCTACCCCACCGTTTTTCCTGTCTAACCCTGGTGATCCACCTATCAGGTGGTAAAAATGGAAAAAGTATTCGAGAGGTATGCTAAGGTGTGTGGGACAAATTTGAGTGCTGAAAAAAGAACTGCACTCCTATTACATTGTTTAGGGTCGGAAGGTCAAGAGGTCTTTGACCATTTACCTGATATAGATGACTCAACATTGAATGAGTACGAAATTTGTATCTTAAAATTAGATAGACACTATCTGCCGAAAGTAAGCACTAAACTCGAATGCTATCATTTTGGGAGACGCAATCAAAATGAAGGCGAATCAGTAGAAAATGATATTACTCCACTCAGAAAGTTGGGGTCTTCTTGTAAATTTGGATCGCTCTTAGAGGAAAGAATAAGGGACAAATTTATGTTGGGTTGCAATGTACAGAAAGTAAGAGACGACATTTGGCAGAAAGATGAACCTTCACTTGATGAGGTTATAACCATTGCAAAACAAATTGAACACTCACTTTAATGTGTCGAAGTAATCTCCAAACAAGAAAGCAAAAATTAGAGTGTACAAGAGGTAAAGTTGCATTCAAAAGAGAGATCCGGGATCTGCTTTGGTCACATGGGACTGTGAAAGAGAAAAGTGGAAAAAAAGACTTTAAAGTGGGTGTAGAAAAAGGGACAGTCAAAAGTTCTGAGTCACACTTTAAATGTTATAGATGTGAAAAACCAAAATCACTTTGCTAATGATAAAAAAAGTCCTGCCTTAAAAGCAAAATGTAGCATTTGTAAAAAGAATTGGACACTAAACATCTTCCTGCAAGGAAAAGAGAGTGAATACTAAAGTTAATATGGTATGCAAAAGTGATGAAAATGAAAGCTCATCAGACTCGGATTTTGACTGTGGGCAAATTGTCTCACAAATATCGAGTGATATGAAGAAAGGACCTTTTGATGAGATCTTTGTAGAACATTGTGATACCAGTGTTCTGGTTGATTCAGGAGCTAAGATTACTATTATATCTAAGGATTTTTATGTAGTCAACTTGAAAGACAAAGTCAAACTATGGAAGGCTGATATCAATCCTTACGTTTATGGTGGAGAACCGATAAAACTCATGGGGTATTTTATCGGGTTGATTGAGTACAAAGGTAGATATGTCTCTGGGAAAGTATAAGGGGACAGT
This sequence comes from Lissotriton vulgaris, assembly GCF_964263255.1. Lineage (NCBI taxonomy): Eukaryota > Metazoa > Chordata > Amphibia > Caudata > Salamandridae > Lissotriton > Lissotriton vulgaris. The sequence goes on from NC_141695.1 coordinate 829,462,662, forward strand.
ATCTTGAGCTGACTACACCAAAAAGATTTGGGAGTCATGTTGGGTCCCAATAGCAATCCACCTATTCTATTAAAGGAGAACTTTGTTATCAATGAGGTCTATCTCCGGTGTACAGTGATAATTTTAACCTAGACTTGAAAAAATAATTTCCTAAAGTATTTAGAGATGATTCAGGATGTTTAAAGAATTATACACATAAGATCAAGTTGGTTTCTGGTGCAGTCCCATACGCTAGTAAAGTGAGAGGTGTTCCTTTTTCGGTAAGAGAAGAAATGAAACAACAATTGGAAAGGCTCAAGTTAGAAAGGTTCATTGAGGAGGTTGAGGGGACTCAGTGGTTGGCTCCGGTTGTGGCCGTACAAAAATCGTATGGGTCCCACCGCCTCTGTATTGACCTTAGGGAATTTAACAAACAAGTTATTGTAGATAAATATCCCCTTACCAAGTTTTCAGAGATGCTCATGATACTTGAAGGGGCTAATGTGTTTTCTACAGTTGATCTAAAATTGGTGTATCATCAAATTAAGCTTGATGAGGAATCAAAAGATTATACATCATTCATTACACCTTTTGGAACATTTAGATTCAAACGTCTACCTTTCGGATTGGTTTCAGCAGCCTCTGTCTTTCAGAGGGCTCTGGAGAAAGTTTTAAAAGATCAAAAAGGTGTGAAGATATATCAGGATGGTGTTTTGATCTTTGGTAAGGATGTTAAAGAACATGATCTGAGACTTAGAGAGGTGTTAGAAAAAATTAACCTACATAGCCTCATTGTCAGGATTGATAAGTGCAAGTTTAGAAGATCTTCGATTGATTATCTTGGTCACTCCATCTCAGGAAAAGGGGTTGAACCCAAACATTTTAATTGAGTCAATTGAAAGTTTAGCCTCACCCAACAATAAAGAAGATCTCATGAAATTTTTGGGGATGGCTGAATATTACAGCAAGTTTGTCAAAGGATTTGCAGAAAAATGCATTAACATGCGAACCCTTCTTTGCAAAGGAGTTGCTTTTGTTTGGAGTGAAGAGTGTGAGAGATAGTTTGTCACGATTAAGAAATTGCTGAAAGATACACACTAGCTGAGAAGCTTTGATCCTGAAGGAAAAACCTTTCTTATAACTGATGCAAGTATGAAAGGGTTGGGAGCAGTTTTACAACAAGAGTGTAAGGGTGAAATCAAAGTCATACTTTTCCTTTCAAGGAGCCTCAGGGGTGCAGAATTCCGTTATTCTGTAATTGAAAGGGAGGCATTAGCCGTACACTGGGCCACGAAAAAATTAAAAAATCTCTTGTGGGGTACAAAATTTATTGTTCGTACTGACCATAAACCTTTCGTTGAAGTCTTTAATAGAAAAGGTATTGATGCAATTTCCAGCAGAATCTCAAGATGGGTGGTTGATCTTCAAGGGTATGATTTAAGTGTTGAATACTTACCTGGTGTACACAATTGTACTGCAGATGTGTTATCCAGGTTGGTTACACCCAACGATGAGTTTACTGACCAGAAGGAACTAGAAGAGTTAGAATGAGTCTGTGTCATAGAGATCAATGGGATCAAAGAGAATAAATGGGTTGAAGAATGTGAAAGTGATGATGAACTCATAGAGTTGTCTTCTCTTATCAAGAATGGTTGGCATAAAAAGTAACAAGTTGTTTCTGAGAAGTATTGGAATGTTAGACATGAGATCTCCAGGTCAGATGGTTTGATCTTTCGAGGTACCAGGTTAATTCCACCAAAGTGTTTTCGAAAAGAACTGATTGAGTTGGCTCATAAAGGAATATAAAAAACCAAGGAAACTATTAGACATAGTTATTGGTGGGCTGGAATGGATATGTAGATAGAGAGACAAGTGAGAGAGTACATTACATGCACATTGGCATAACATGCCATGTAATGTCACTTCAACAAAAATAAGTAAAGACTTGAACGAAAAGGCCTTGGGAGGAGTTGGCTCTCAAAATTTTAGGTTCTGTGAAATGTAAGGAAGGTGAATTATATATTCTTGTTCTGATAGATCTGTTCTCAAGGTGGCCAGAAATCAGGATTACCAAATGTATAGATACCAAACATGTCATGAAGTTCTTAAAAGAAGTGTTCACAAGAGAGGGGCTTCCTGGTTATTTGCTTACTGATAACGGGGTACAATTTGTGTCTAGGGAAATGGAAGAATTTTTAGATAAATATTCTATTAAACATAAGTGTTGTTTCTTATATCACCCAGAAAGTAATGGAATGGTGGAAAGCTTTGTTCATGTGCTTAAGGAATCCATTTAATTATCTAAACAGAATAATGTTGATTGGAAACAAGGAGTCGATAAAATTGTAGAAATGTATAGAATTACTCCTCATGCTACTACGGGTTGTACACCTTTTGTTTTACTCAAAAGTAGACAACCCAATACCCTCATTACACCGTTTCGGGTTAATGCCTTATTGTCTAAAAAAGGAGATGATACATTTTTACAAAAAACATGGAAAACTAGAGAGTCAAACAAAATAAAGGACTGTAAGTTGAGATTTGATAATAGGAAAGCGGTTAAGAAAACTTTAGTAAGTGTAGGAGATTTAGTCATGATTAGAGCACCTGTTGGACGCAAATCTTCTGAGTTGTTTAAAAAGGTCCATAGAGTTGTATAAGTTCTTACTAATGCTATTAAGACAGAAGACACAAGGATTTGAAACCTCAATAGAGTTGTAGTCATAAAGAACTCTATGATGGATAAAGAACCTGTCATACCTCATACCAGTACTGCTTCTGATTTAACTTTGAAAGTCAAACCTGAAAGGATCATCAAAACTCCTGCAAAATTCAATGACTATGTTATGAAACGATTATCTTAATATGTGCTTTGGTTCTTTGAGGGTTTTTTTGTTTTTTTGTTATGTAGGAAGATGGTGTGTAACAATGTGCTAATTATTTTATTATTTATTATGTAAATATTTGTAGCTTCCCTTTAAGCATGTCTTAGGTTCACTTGTTGTCTTATGAGTAGCTCCATGGAGATAGAATACTCGGCAGGTCTTGGAGTCAGTTGTACCTGACTGTTCAGACCTGATGGATGGGATCTTCTACTCTCTCAATAAAATCAAATTGTCTTCTCACCTTAACCAATTCATGTTCTTAATTTGATTGGACTTTACAGAATCCCATTATATATTACATCTCAGAACAAAGACACCGATGGGGCTTTACAACGACGAGGAACTTATTATCAGGCAGGAGAAATGACATTATCGCCGCTTAAGCGTCCGTTTTCGGCCGCTAAGCGGCGATAATTTCATCGCCCTATTAGCAAGCTGTCGCTAACATCAGTTAGTGACAGCTTTTAGGCGATAGTGAGCGGTTTGGGGCCCACTTTGCATGTCAGCGATATTTATCGCTAATGACATGCAAAGTGGGCGTACCCAAACTGTTAGCGACTGAAAACAGTTGCTAACATTGCTATCGCCTATTATCAACGCAGGCGTAGCGATGGAAATATTTACGCTAAGCGCGAATATATCCAAAAACTAACGCCTGCTCAGACCAGTTCTTAGCCATTATATCCAATGGGAGGTGAATATAATGGCTAAGACCCTGTTAGCGATAATGCGTGAATATTGCTGTATTCTCAGCGATATTCACGGATTTCGCCGAAATCGCCGGAAATATTATCGCTTTTGAGATAAACGTTGCTAATAGCACGTTATCTCAGCGATAATATCCAGCGATGCGCGGCGATAAAGAAATTGCTGCTAAGCCTACTTAGCGATAAATATCGCTAGTTGTTGGTAATATGCCCCCAGATGTACATTTATAGAACAACTGTGTATCTACTAAATCATTAAGAATTAAATGTAACTGATAAGTTGTAAAGAACGAATTGAGAGACTGCAGCAAGGGTACTATACCCAGAAATATGTAAACACACTTGCATCATATAATGTGCATCATGATACTAGTCAACAAAAAGTACTAGACCTCAGAATCTATGGACCACCATGTGAAGTAATATAAGTATATATATGATGCAATATATGATTTGCAAATATTCGCCTTTTACTTGGTACTATACCTCGTGACTGAATGAGACAAATCTGAGAGATTACTTGTATCCTCATCAATGAGAGACATACGATTTGTAAATAATGTAACCATTGTAACTTGACAATTACGTGAAAATCTGTAAATACTACAACTCCCATCATGCTTCATTATGAGCATTGGATGGAGAGTATAAATTCTGAAAGTAAAGAGGGACTCACCTACAGTGAGAAAGACCCTGTGAGGTCGAAACGCGTTGGTGGAGTAGTGGTGGTCGCCATTAAATGTGCACTACAAGTCTGAGTGCAGAGTTTTTCTTAAAAAAAAAAATATATATATATATATCTGTATATATATATATGTGTGTGTATATAAATGTATATATGTGTATATACATATATATATGTGTATATATATGTGTTTATATTTATGTGTATATATACATCCAACAAACCTCTAATTCAAAGAAAAGAAGCATCCCGGACCAGATTTCAGGGGAAACACTTGCGCCTTTATTCCTTACGCGTTTTAGCCACTATGGTAGCCTTAATCACAGGTGAGCTGCATAAACTGATTTGCGGCGTAAACGCATCTTTATATGCCTCAGACTCTCACGTGTCCACGTGATATTGACCTCCTACAAATCCCAACAAAAAGGAGCAGGACCCACCTGCAATATTCCAAACAGCAAGACACGGAGAATTACAGCCTAGTATTTTTTGGATGACATCGTGTGGCAAAGGAAAGTGAAGTACACTCGTCCTTCACGTTTGGATTTCAAGGACTCAAGGTACTGTCGTGACTTGTGAACAAGTTACAGCCTAAAGATTTGAGCAATTAGTTTTATTTTGAATGGACTCCGCATTTGACACACTGCACTGAGAATAATATTTATGAAAACAACATGGAAAGAAAAACGAGTAACAGTGAACTTTAAAGATTAAGAGACTGCACATTCAAAATGCATGTTGGGATTTGTAGGAGGTCAGTATCACGTGGACACGTGAGAGTCTGACGAAGGTGTATAAAGATGCAGTTACGCCGCAAATCAGTTCATGCAGCTCACCTGTGTTCAAGGCTACCATAGTGACTGAAACTCATAAGGAATACATACGGCTGTTTCTTGGTGGAATAAAAGTGCAAGTGTTTCTCCTGAAATCTGGTCTGACGTGCTTCTTTTCTTTGAATTGGAGGTTTGTTGGATATTAAAGGAGGTTGTCCGCCCCCAGCGCTGTGACCGCCCTGAAGAGGTCCATGCTCCCTGTGGATTAATTCAGTGTGGAATGTGTATGTATGTATATATATATATATATATATATATATCTATATGTGTGTGTGTGTGTGTGTGCGTGTGTGTGTGTGTGTGTATATATGCATATACATATTGTGTGTGTATATATATATATATATATATATATATATATATATATATATATATATATGTATGTATATGTATATACATATGCATATATATACATATATGTGCAGCCCGAAACGCGTTATGCATTTCCTGAAACGAACGTTAAACCTGGATTAAAAGAATTGTTACCTAATCTGGTGGTCCGTCTCCTGCTTGACGCTTCGCTAATCTACGTGGTTGGAAGTGGCGTTTGGAGTTTTCTGTGAATATATATATATATATATATTTATATATATATATTCTTCTGAATGGAGTGGTGTGTTTTGTGTATATATATATATATATATATATATATATATATATATATATATATATATATATATATATATATATATATATATATATATATATATATATATATATACACATATATATATATATGTCCAAAAGAACTGCCCAACACTTGATGCGCCACTCACAAATCGTGTTCTAAACCTTCTTTATTGGCAGGTTATGCAGGGAAACCAATATCGCTTGCAACAGCAAAGACACTCTCCAAACATGTTCTGGCTACAAAGCCCTTGATCACTGGAGTCCATGGGGTATAAGGCTGCATCTCATTTCACGCCGCACTTGCAGCGTTCAATTATAGTCCCGCCCTGTGGGTGTGCCTCCCGGCTGCATTGTGGTCATTGTAGTTCGGCAGAATTACTCCATAATGGTATACAGCCCAGCCTTTCCATTACAGGTAAGAGCAGTCGGGTGGGCTGGGGGAGGGGGAGTCGACAGATGACGGGATAGGGAAAAGAAAAGAAATTAAACCACGTACCTTGCGCTCTACAATTCGCCAACTTGGCGATAAGGCGAGTGCAAGTTAAGTGGTTTTATTTGTTTTTTATTTTATTTTACCTATCCCATCATCTGTCAACTCCCCCCGCCTCGCCCCCGCCACACCGGCCCACTGCTCTAATCTGTACTGGCCGTGCTTGCTGCATTTTTCGGGAGGTCCACTCTCACATACGGAGGCAACCACCCATCAAGGTCCGCAGCAGAAAGTGGAAACAAATTATATATATATGTATTTACAATATATACAGTTGAAAGTTGTGTGCTGATCTCTACTGCTTTCTGACACCTTATTCTGTTAGATTAGTGTGGGCTGTCTGCTGTCCTAACCTGTAAAGCCTCTTTAACCTGAGCAATAGCAGTAACACATGAGCCTGTCAAAACTGTGTAGCTCACTGTCTAGTGGGTGAGTTCAGACAATTTGTGTGTTTGTTTTACTTATTTCTACCATGCCCCTTCCAAGGTGATTGTCAGCCATAACATATGATTGACAATCTACCTGCAAGGATTCGGAGGGAAAAAATAAAGGAAGAGACATATTGTAGTGTATGTAATGGAAAATAACTGATCTAACATTACATTTTCTGAACTTTTTAAATTGCCTATGTCCTTCTATACATTTGCTTAAGGAAAATGTGCTGAAAATGTTCTCAACATTTTCTTAGGCAGGCGAAACTTCAACACTCCTGGGTTGTCACATCATGAAAGTACTGAAACATTACCTGTTTTTCCTTTCAGATTGTCTGACTTTCAGCAATTTTATGTGAAAGTTTTGCTCTAACGTGCGCTTTGGTGGCTTTTTAAAAATAATTTCTTTGTGAGAGACCCATCCCCCAGCCTCCTGGTATGAGTGTTTTGAAATCGATCGCTTCACTTGCTTGGTACAATTTGAAGTGGGAATTTACTTAAGAAACATGACCAGCGGCTACTGGGCGAGATGGGGTGGAGGTAGGTAGGGTTGAGGAGGAAAGGAGCAGGAAGGAAGGATGAAGTGTGGGCAATAGGATGTGGTGTGATGAGATACTCTGTGGGGGAGGGGCAAGTAAGGGAAGAGGAGGTGGGTATTAGGAGTAGAGAGAAAAGGTAAGGAAAAGCGAACGCGTTGGAAGAGCAGCAGGAGGGATAAATATGATAGCAAAGAGGGAGAAAAGGATTAGACGTGAGTGAAGCAGTGAAGAAAAGATGTAATGAGATGGTGGGGGAAGGAGGGTGGGACATGGAAGTTGTGCGAGAGAGAAGTGAGTTATATGGGGCAGATTATAAGCAAGAGAAGTGACGAAGCATTGAGAAAGGAAGATGCGGAAAGCAAAGGTGCAGGAAAGAAGATACAATGGAAATGGACAATAGAAAAAAGGAAAGCAGAAAAGGAGGTGCACAGTGTACATTATGCTGTGCTTTTATGGAGGATGAAAGTACAGCAAGCCCCCTGCGCTTAGGCACAAAGACGAACTGGCACTAGCAAATGTCGGCCAAACCAATGGTGAACATGGCATCTGCCATTTTACCTCCTTTCTTCTAGCTTGCCATTTTGGACATCTTTGGCCAGGCTTGGAAGACAAATCCTTAAGGAGCGCTAACTCGTTTATTTCCACTACCACCTGCTTCCAGATTTGCACATTTTTCATGTGTTTGAGGATGATAAATCTCGTTTTTGTTTTGCCTAGACTTGGTCTAGTCTGCGGTCTAGGGTTTGCTAAAAGCTTGGGTCTGAGGAAGTCCATTGCGCGATGAGCGCTCTAGTCCGTCAGGAGTTTGTTGGGGGTGATGGAAGGTATCCACACTGGCACAGGGGTTTGTGTGTAGTGGAGGTGTAGTGGGCTGGCAATCTAGAACTGGTAAGTTCAGGACAGAATGAGTGACTGGAAGGGGTGGTCTGGAATGGGCATTTTTATATGACATCTATCCTCGTCATCAGCCTCTCTTCCCCACCTGCATGGAGCCGATGAAGGCCTCACTCTGAGAACAAGAGGAATCACCAAAAATACCAGTACCCAATCTGGGAGGAGTGCAGTGCTATCACATTTATAGTACAGCGGGTGCTAACCTGTGACACCTGCCTGGGTGCGTTTAAGCACACATTGCAGCACTGCATTTGTGGTAAACTGTACCCCGACGTCCGACAAATATTGTGTAGGACAGCACGTCAGGACTAGCTGTTTCCTGTGACGTACCCCAATTTTGTGAAACAATGGCAGAGCTTCTTCGTGGGAAGCTGGCATAGAGTTCCGAACATAAGCTGTGGACTGCATTAACCATCTCTTCTTCCTCCCTGACTGTCTTCTTTCTCTCATTACAGGGGATGTTGGTCGCCATCTTGTATTGCTTCGTCAACAAAGAGGTGAGCTTAGATCTGGGTCTTCTGTTGTTCTCTCGCCTTGAGTCTGTTGCCACTTATCAGGGCGAGCATCGATAAATAAGGGTGCATCATGGGAATGGAAGGGGTTTCATCTATCAGTGTATATCTATCAATTGCAAAAAGGGTGCACTGCGGTGTGGTGAAGGGGTGAAAGACTTAGCCGACCAAGGAGGCTATAGGGTTAGATGGTTTCTTTGAATGGCGTGTGCACCACCACTTCGACAGTATCATAATTCTAGTTTGGCATCACAAGGGGAATGGACAGCGCTGCTTAGGGAGAACGAAGCCATTACTGGCTCTGTAGATGCTCTCATAATGTCCAGATGTGCGGTGCCTGGGCACACTGTCTCCGAATAGGCTACTCGTCTGCTGTAGTGTCCAGTTACCAAGCAAATATGTTTGTTGTCCTGATGTTCGCTGATTTTGGAAATATCTGCCTGCTCTTGAGATGTGTGCTGGTTTTACAGAAGCTTGGTGGTTGTACAGATGTTCCGACTGAATACTGGGGGTGTTGATGGGCCCACTTATGCAGATGTGTGCTGACTACGCAAATTTGCTTTTGATGTACAGAAGTGCACTGCCTGTGCCAATGAGTACTGGCTGTGAATATGTTAACTGAACGTGCAGCTGTGCATTGGCTGTGCATACGTGCACAGGCTTTGCATGTGCACAATGGCCGTGGAGATGTGGCCTGAATGCTCAGATGTGTACTGGCTGTGCCAAGGCTCACTGTGATGGTGTCTGCTGGCTCTACAGATACACATTGACTGCACCACTGGGCCTTGCCTGTACAGATGGGCTAGGCAGTAGCTGTACCCACGTGCAGTCCCTTTACAGATGTGCAAGGACTGCACTTGTTCACATGTAGTGCTCTGTGGATGTGAGCTGCCTATGCAGCTTTGGTAGATATGCTCTTGCGTTGTGTGTGAATTGTATAAATGGGCATTCGCCTGGCTGTGCCAATGTGTGCAAATGTGGCCTGGTACCACCGATGTGCCCTGGCTTGGAAGGTGGTCACTACCTTTGCCAGACTGATCTGGCAGTGCAGGCGGGCGTTCGTCTGCCAGTGCTGATACAACCTGTCTCTGCAGATGTGGACAATTCGTATAGATCTGCTCGAATGTAGGATGTCTTCAAGATGTGGCAGTGCTCAAGTGCAATGCTTTGCAGATGTGCACTGCCTGTACAGCTATGTCCTTTCTCTGCGATGTGGTATGGCTGCCTCAATGTACAAGTATGCATAGATGTACTTTGGCTTTAATGCCAATGATGAATGCTGACTTTCCAGTAGAGATCTGGTTCCACACATGTGCACCAGACGTGATAATGCCCCTGCCTGTGCCAATAGATTCTAGCTGATCCAATCTGCTTGGGCTATACATGAGCGCGCATCTGTGCCCTGGGTGTGTATTGGAGGGCTGGTTCTGTTGGTGTGCCATGTCAGTGCTCATATGTGCTGACTGGAGGAAGCTTACACAGTGAATAGATATGCAAACGTGTCAGGATGTGGGCTGAATGAACAGAGGTCCAGTGGCTGGGCTGGGCTGGTGTGCTCTGGCTATGCCTATGCACCCGAGTAATGGAGGTGTTTATTGGTTGTTACGGTGTGTGCTGGCAATGCAGCTGTGTGCTGAGTGTTCAATTTTTTACTGGCGATGTGATGTGATGTGAATGTGCAGATGTGTGTCAGTTACGTCAATTTGCACTAGCTGTGCAGATGTGCATTGCCTCTGCAGATGTGCCTTGGTGGTGAAAATATGTGCTGGCTGTGCAGATGTGCCCTGACTGTGTGGATGTGCTCTAGTAATGTAGATGTTCCCTAGTTATCTAGAAATGTCCTGGCTGTGCAGATGTGCCCTGGTTGTATGGACGTATCGTAGCTGTGCAGATGTGCCCTTGGTGTATAGATATGTGTTGGCGTTGTAGATGTGCCCTAGAAGTGCAGGTGTGCCTTGGAGGTGCAAATACGCCCTAGTTGTCTAGATGTCCCCTACCTCTGTAGACGTCTCCTGGATGTGCAGATGTGCTGTGGTTGAATAGATGTGTCCTGGCTTTGTAGCTGTGCCTCTTGCAGTGCAGATGTGCACTGGTGGTGTAGATGTGCCTTAGCTCTGTAGGTGTGTCCTGCCTGTGCAGCTGTGCTGTGGTTGTATAGATATGTCTTGGCTGTCTATATGTGCCAGTGGAGTACAGATGTGCCTTAGTGGTTCAGATGTGCCTTACCTGTGTAGATTTGCCCTAGATATATAAACTTGCCCTAGCTACCTACAAGTATCCTGGCTGTGTAGATGAGCACTTGGAGTGCAGACGTGCCCCACCTGTGTAGATGTGTCCTCGTTATGTAGATGTGCTGTAGCTCAGTAGACGTGTCCTGGCTGTGCAAATGTTACCTGGTTGTATAGATATGTCCTCGCTTTGTAGATGTGCTCTTGGAGTGCAGATGTGCCTCACCTGTGTAGATTTGCCCTAGATATATAAACTTGCCCTAGCTACCTACAAGTATCCTGGGTGTGTAGATGAGCACTTGGAGTGCAGACGTGCCTCACCTGTGTAGATGTGTCCTCGTTATGTAGATGTGCTGTAGCTCAGTAGACGTGTCCTGGCTGTGCAAATGTTACCTGGTTGTATAGATATGTCCTCGCTTTGTAGATGTGCTCTTGGAGTGCAGATGTGCCTCACCTGTGTAGGTGCGACCTAATTTTTAGATGTGCCCTAACTCTGTAGATGTGTCCTGGCTGTGCAGGGGTGCTCTGGTTGAATAGAAATGGCCATGCTGTGTAGATGCCTCCTTAGAATATAGATGTGCCTTACCTGTGTAGATGGGCCCTAGTTATGTAAACTTGCCCTAGCTTTCTACAAGTGTCCTAGCTGTGTATATGCACACTTGGAGTGCAGATGTGCGTCATCTGTGCAGATGTGCCCCAGCTCTGGAGATGTGTCCTGGCTATGCAGGTGTGCTCTGGTTGTATAGATATGTCCTGGCTGTGTAGATGCCCCTTGGTCTGCCTCACCTGTATAGATGCGCCCTAGTGACTTAGATGTGCCCTAGCTCAGTAGATGTGTCTTGCCTGTTCAGATGTGATCTAGTTGTATAGTTATGCCCTCGCTTTGTAGATGTGCTCTTGGAGTGCATATGTGCCTCTCCTGTGTAGATGTGCCCTAGTTATGTAGATGTGCCCTATCTCTGTAGATGAGTCATGGCTGTGCAGACGTTTCCTGGCTGTGCAAATGTTACCTGGTTATAGAGATATGTCCTGGCTGTGTAAGGCGCAATTGGAGTGCAATGAGCCTCACCTGCCTAGATGCACCCTAGTGATGTTGACGTGCCTTAGCTCTGTAGGTGTGTCATGGCTCTCGGCTGTGCAGGTGTGCTCTGGTTATATAGATGTGTCCTCGCCGTCAGAGGCGCCCTTGGAGTGGAAATGCTCCCTAGTGATGTAGCCGTGCCCTGGCTGTGCAGGTGTGCTCTGGCTGTCCACAGCGGTCCTGGCGGATTCATCTGTACAGTCGCTGCCAGCATGACTTGTGGGGGACCGGGGGGTCGCGCGGAGATGGGGTCACGCTGTGGGTAATTTAAAATTAAAATAAGAAGTTAACTTACCTTTGTCGGCCCTGTCCCACGTCGTCTCTGCATCTCTCCTGCCTTCAACAGGAAGCAGGCAGCCAATCACAATTCGGCAATAGCAGCATTGTGATTGGTCGGACGTCGACCAGCCAGGTGCCTATGGGGAGGCCATTTTCGCCATGTAGGCTCCATGCAGCCTACATGGAGAAAAGGCAGAGTGCGCAAGACTGGGTTGGTTGACCCCAGAGGGTACACAAAATGTCAGCGCCCTGAGCAGTGGGCAAGCCACTCCTTCCCTGCCCTAGAGCAGCAAAGACCACCTGCCCGCCACCAAACAAACACTTTCTGCTTCTCGCACTGCCAGAAAGCAGTTGGGCGACACTCCTCCAACCTAGTGGAGGAGCCGCCCGCCATCTGAACTTGATGTGTAGATCCTCTGCCTGGACTGTAGCTATGCACTGGCTGCACAGATGTGCAATGGCTCCGCAGATGCTCCTCAGGTTTGCTGTGTAGACCTGCTCTGTCTGCGCAGAGGAGCCCTGGTTGTCCAGGTGGATTTTGGCTGCGTGACCAGCGTGCGTGGAAGGGCATGGCCCGCGGGCTTTAGGTGCGGTGGTCTAGTGTACGGTGGCCGTGTAGCACGGGCGCCCTAGCCGTGGGGACGTGAACCGGCTAAGCAGAGGTGCCACGGCGGTGAAACGCGCCCTCGCGCTGCAGCCGCACGCTGGCTGCGCCCGTGCGCGCTCCCCGTCTGGGACAGGGCTCTGGGGTCAGCCGCACTTTGAGCAGCGTTGTTTTCACCAGAAGCCCGGGGACTTTGGCCCTTGGAATGTGGGCCACGCTGTGTTTTTCTTTTGAGACAAGAGAGCGCGGGCTCCGCGCCAGCCGCCGAGCTATCAATCACCGGAGTGTATAAACAGGCCCTTCCCGGCCAAGATTTAATGGAAACACAGTAGGGACGGGGGTCTGAGCGTCTCAGAGGCCAAAGAGCGCATCCTTGGCACCCGGCCTACTCTAACAACGCGTTTAATCTGCTTTATATTCGTCCTCCCATTAAACATACCAAATTATTTGGTGTGTTTTGTGTTCACTGTGCGGCAGGCAGGGCCTCCCAGGACCCCTGCGGGCGTGGTGAGAAAATATGGCCCAAGTGTCACACGGCTGCAGTGGGGGGACACACCATGCCTTGCTTTGGGAGGGGTATGTTACAGGTGCATTTTGTTTTATTCCATGTCGTGTTATATTGTACAATTATATCGCACCCATCGGACATAAATTACTAAGGCCTGGTAGTGATGTACCATGTCTGGGATGTGTGCTTTCCCTTGATTTCCTGTTCCCACACCGCCGGAGCCCGAGTCATCTTATGCTGCTATTACGTGGTCGACAGTTGCATAGCGCCTTCTACCATTAGTGCGCCACAGGAGCACTTTCTTCAGCTGCGGCTGGTGATTTTTGATAGTGGTGGGTGTAATAATTGCACCTAATTCCAGTGAGCAAGTGAAGAAACCTTGACTTCTTCTAGGAAGAAGGGAGAAGGTGGGAATTCCCCGCAGACATGTTTTGAAAAATGAGTGTCAAATAGTGAACTTGAAAGCTCAATTTTCACATGAACACCCTATCTGTTAGGACTTACCTTCAGTGTGCCATTCTTAACATTAAGTCGTGGGTGTGCATCATATGTCATGGGTGCCCCCTTGTTCCAAGAATTATGTACACTATGTCAGTACCAGAAGGTTGCCATTGATGCCGTCCATACATTATGGGTGTTTCAAATGTCAGAAATGGCCCCAGTATGTTAGGGTACTTTTTTACCTGCCGACATCCCTCCAGCATGCCGTGTTGCCCTACCTGAGGCCAAGAATTACCTCCAGTATGCTAGCACTAACATGTTTCCATGTGTGCGCCCACAAGGCAAGAATTGCTTCGAGTATATCCTGTCCAGGAGTGGTTTCACAAGCAGAGTACACACGTACGACATCACTCACTTTTTAACTCACTCTCACTCCCGCCCTCATACTCACTCATTTTCATTTCCCCTCACTAGTTCTCAGTGCTTTAAATGGGCCGGTACTCACCGGTACTGAGTCCCTGCACTTCCGAATCTTTGAGCTATCAGTAACGGCATTTCTCTTTAGCCAGGGAGACCCTGATCGACAGCATGGCAGGCTAAGGTTAGGTATCTCTGCCCTAGCAGGACAGGTGCTGCTCTGTTTTCGAGGAGCTTGTGGGTGCATGGAGCCTCAGAAGTAGCTTGGTGCAGAGTCGCTGCTGAAGATCCCCGCAGCGACTCAAAATGTCCTCAAACTGCATGGGTATGAGTTGGCTTGCGTCACGCTGTGATTAACAGGACCCTTGCACTGTCAATCAGGTGTGCGATGACCATCTGGCTGAAAGTGCTTTAGCTCCCCACCCACTCACTCTCTCAGGTGGGTGAAATGGGCTGGGGCTGCCAGTCTGTAATCCCGTCCTATTTCGAGTATCCCACTTGCCTTGCTAAAAGGAGTGGTAGTGATAGAGCGCGCAGTTCACCCAGGTCACCGAGTTCACCAATTACTTACACGCACTGGGCCCTGGCGTGCACAAATTTAATACACCATTGACATTTGTGGTGAACTGGGTGATGGTTTCTGTTGCACGCTTCTATGAGCAATCAAGGTTTGGTTTTACACCTCTGCTTACCATGTACCTGACTTACCCCAGGCACAAATACATATGACAGATCTGGAGCTATTAGGGAAAATAGTAGACAGGGATCCTAGGAAAAATACTCTTTATGCTTCAAAACATACTTATCCACATTTTTTCTTGTAAAATGACCACAGACACCTGATGAAGTTAAAAGTTTTATATATGATTTCAAAGAGAATATGCCAAGGCAATAAGCGATAAGCAGAATAACACGTCAAGCATCAAAATCAAAAACACCAGATAACTGTGCATTAAGACTAGGACTATTTGAGTAAAATGGGAAGACTAAAGGTAGGAATTTTAGAACAAAACTAGTCACTGCAATTTAATACTAGGACATAGAGTATGGATGGGACCTAAAAACATGTACTTAACCTAAAATCTTTTAAACTATTCTTGCTAAGTTCACCGCAATCGTACTAAAGGAAAGGGAAAAATAGGAACATACTAATAATTTGACAGTTCAGCAAGTTCTAAAGGAAGGGAGAGATGTGGAACAAGTCTAATAAGCAAAACATATATGGTTTGGCATTTCAAGAACGGATATCAAAAGTCAAGATTTATTCCTTTTTAGAAGAAGGAAATGAGTTTAAGTTAAGTGAGAAAAGACTATGAGAAAACGCAAACCCACCCCTTATATTTACCTAGATAGGAGTGAAGACTAACCCTGGCCACGGGTCAGTTCGGAAAGACGGGGACAGGACCCTCAAGGAATTGGAATACCAGGATGTGAGCAGGTACAGCCCACGGACAGATCAGGACAGGATACCCCTCAGGTTTCGGGTCGAGACTGGGCCTCCCAGGGTATGACCAACACCTACAGCTTCGGACAGCAACGCCTGCGTTACCCCCTCTCCTGCAAGTAATCCGCCAGTAACCCCGATTGGGTTTTCGAATTTCCCAGCAAAGTGCTTCGCCAGCACTTAGGATTATTTCCACCCCTTAGGAATTTGTGGAAAGTATGGACAGAGTGCTCCGCAGCACTCTCAGATTGAGCACCTATAGAGTTCGTAGGGTCAGTGACAGGTCTGCTACTCGGACAAGTCGGACCATTTTCCTAAACTAAACTAGGGCAGTTATACTGTTTTGGGGTACCTTAGACCACCCACTACTGTTGCAAGTAACAGTTTCCCACATTATGATTGGTCAGGAGAGGTGGTGCGGTCATTACCACCTCCTAGAATTCAGTGTTCCCATCATTATTATTCAATTTTGCACACCCACCCCTTGGGTTCACGTTCCCATCCATAGAACACAATAGAAAATACGAGTGTCCAAGGCATAGTAACAAAGTCTCTGGGTTTCAAGGTGAGTTTCATCATCTTGTGCTGGGTTCTCAGGCGCATTGGGCTTCAGGAGCCAGCTGGCTGATTTCAGCTTCTGCGCAGTAGAGTTTCTCCCAGGTCACATGGAAATACTCAGAGGAGCCTCATCATGGCGCCGGTTATGAATTTTCCAGCCCCCAGAGACGTGATACATGCAAAGTAAGCGAGAACAAATTAAAATCACACATAAAATGGTCACACTGTATACCGTGATGAAATTCTAAACAACCCTTATTTTATAGTGACTATTGCATTACTGTTTAGTGCGGAAAGACAGATAGGCTGAAGCGGCGATAGCAAGCAGAGAGCGTGGTGAGAGACAAGCGGCTATTTTTGCATCAGTGCGCTTGTGCAATACAATCCCTCCAGAATGCGAGTGCGTCACATCACATGGGTATGACCGACGCATGCGCAGACTGAATTTCAGCGAAGCAGCCGATTCTTTAGTGCAAGCTTCGTTAATATGAAAAAGACATACGAGCAAGCATCCTGGGGACACCCGCGTGTTTGGGGAAACGTATAATAAATGACGAACAACTGGTTTAATAGGATTATACATTAGGCGAGGTTCTTGTATTAGAGCAAGGCGCTTTACGTGCGAATCCTTGCTCCATCAATCCCCTCTTTGATGATATTTACTATCATCACCACATAAAGGAAACAGATGCCAACTTTTTCATTCATCCACATCACTCATTTGGATTTCAACAAACTTATTGTTGAGTTTTCTTTCAGCTTCTCTATGAGAGTGGTGATTTTTCACCTTTTTGTAGACTTCATTTCTTAATTCTTCTAATTCTAGTTAATCAATATTTCTCTTCACCCCCCTCTTATGCTCTAGAGACTTCTTTTTGCATTTCTGGCATTTGCAACAGATGAAGATAATCAATACGACCACACCTATCACAACTATTGGCATCAGTATTTTCCACAAAATATTTCTACCTAGGTTAGAAAACCAACTACCTATAGAGGAGAGACCTCCAGTCAGTCTCGTCCAGGCACTGTCAACCTCCAATGGTTTGAGTTCTTTTTCCAAATTAGTTATGTTCTTCACATATTGTTTTAATTCGATACTTTTATCAGGAATGTAAGTGCAACAATGTTGCGCTTTCAGCATTCTACAGACTCCGCCCTCTTTTGCTATTAGGGTGTCAAGAGCAAGGCGGTTTTGCAAAACCATTGATCTGATCGCAACCATTTCAGTATTGACCATCAGGAATCCAGCAGCAGTGTCCGTTGATAGCCGGTCCACTACTGTAGACAATTTGCAGATTCTATGAGTGTTCAGAACTACCCCCATTCCAGGTATCAGTGCACTAAAAATATCACCTATAATTTCACCTACACTTTCACGTTTACTACGCACTAAGCCATTAGTTTCTTCATCGCTTCCAGCAGCATTATTCACATGGTATATTTTCGGGAAAACAATGCCAAAGTAGCAGCTTCCATACCAGTGATCCGGCAATTTGAAATAAGCCTTGTTCCCACATATATAATATATTCCGGGAAACACAGGTTCTGACCCATTTTTGAAACCCCAACCTCCAATTACCTTGTAATTATGTTCACACTCGCTGGAACCGATGAATACATTGTTATAGTACTCTGTCTTTTCCCTATGGATACAAAGTTTCCCTTTTCGTTCAAAATCCAGCAACAAGGCAGGATTAGCTTCGCCTTGCGAGGTGTTATCCATGTGCTCAGCCCACTTAGGTATTCTATCCTTTTCGTCATTTGCCTTCTTTTGAAACTTTTCTCTCCTTCTGTCTGCCATCTTAATGAACATCTTTTCCTGCTTTTGCAGAGAACAGGTCAGATTATCTTGTCTTGCTTCATCTAAATCTATGTTGCCTATAGTCAGAAAATATTCTCCCATATAACGGGTCACGTCACTTTTAGTATGTACAAGGTTCAGGTGTCCTCTAATAGGAAGCTCAGAAAATACTACGTCAGCATTTGAATAATAGTACTGTAAAGTGCTCCTATAAAACAAGCTAGCTAAAATACTACAAGAAATTCCATAGGTTAAAGGTAGATGGTGATATGTCACGCCTTCAGCCACTGAGGTAGGTAGCTTCATGCAGACATAACAGTCCTCTATTTCCATAGCTTCTACGTAATGCACCAACAAGTTAGCAAAAACATTTAAATGTGTCCTGTTTCTCATTTTGTGAAAGTGTAGTCCATCCTCATCTGATGCTTCTAAATTAGGTCGTGTGTGTGTCAGTCTTACTTGTTTGTCGCGTCTTTCTAAGCTTCGTGGTGTTTCTGCAGTCTGTACAGCCCCTACGTCTACTGCTTCTGGTTCAGTAGGGGACAAGTTAGGATTTTTACTTATCATAAAAGGTAGAAAAACTGTTAGTCCTATCCACATTACTATTAGCATTGCTATACTACACAAGCATATTTTACAGCAAGTTTTAAGATACCCACATCGGGACCTTCCAGAGACATTCGGATCAGACATGTTTATCTTACAGGTGGCTTTTGCTACTCCTCTTCGTTTCTTTGTACCAGTGGCTCACTTCGGGGCTTTCTCAAGGAGGGTCTTCGTCAGAACTCCGACCAGCGATGGACTCTTCGTCACTGTTGCCACTATGGTGGGGCTCGTCAATTTCCTCCAACACAAAGTAAGTCCATTCAGGGCTCCGATACAGTCGGTTCTGTTTCTTTACTCTGTCGCTCTTTCTTAGCGACTTGCCTTGGGCTGCCTTTCTTTCACTTTCAGCCCGTTTTCGGTCTTTCAGTTTTTCTTCGACTGTCTTTAGTCTGAGCCTCAGTCTTTTGACGTATCGGGGTGCACTTCTGCCTCCGTGCCTCCCAGTGGTTGAGGAAACTTGGCCTTCTTCGTGCACTCTCTTTACTTTTTGTTGTGGCACTCCTGTTTACCTACCTGTCTGACTCGTTCCAGGTCTTTCATCTATTTCTTCTGCCTGGTCCCTAGTCTGACCCTGCTCAGATTCAAATCGTACTTGCTTTTTATTTCTCGTTGGTTTTATTTCGGTTGTCTGAGCACGTTGATCTATTTCTATCTGTTCCTGTTCATGCTCTTCAATCTCTTCGTTTTCTTCTGCATGAACGTCAGCTCTAATTACTATCTGTCCCTCTCCAGTCTCCGGAGTTTCAGGAGGAGTTTCGGTGTCTTTATCTGACCCTACTTGGCCTACTTCCTGATCAGGTGTGATGTGATTCTCGTTGACCTGATCTTCCTCTTCTATTTCTAGCTCACCTGGACTATCCCACTCACTGTCTAAGTAGGAATATTTCCTGGTTCGTATTGGATCATGAACCTGGTCGTCGGCAGGGAACCATTCAACGTCTCGACTTGTGCTCTGCAGTTCGATGTCAGCTAGCTCCGGACTCTCCTCCTCGGGAGCTTCTTCAGCTGCGCTGCCTTCAGCTCCAGTCGCGTTTTCTCCAGTTACCCGCTTTGTGTGGCTGGCGTGGATCCACTTCGGTACACCAGCACACTTTACAGCAGTTGTAGTGACGAGGATCACTTGTCGTGGCTTTCCCCACCTTGGTTTCAGGCAACTGCTCCGGGTGTGTTTCTTTAACGCCACCCAATCTCCTGGTTGCAGTTTATGTGCTGGAGTCTTTGGCCACTCGTCAGCTGTCTCTCCAATCTGCTGAGAGAGAGAACGCACTTGGTCACCCAGCTGCTTGCAGTATTCTAGCACCATATCATCAGAAATGCTTAGCAGTTTGTGTCCGGGTACCCATGCCTGTCGCATCACTCTTCCCATTAACACTTCATGGGGACTTAGGCCAGTTTTTCTGTTCGGGATACTTCTCAAACTCATCAGCACAAGGGGCAAAGCCTCTATCCAGTTAATTTTTGTGGAATCACACATCTTTGCCAATCTGGATTTCAGGGTGCCATTTATTTGCTCCACTACCCCAGAAGCCTCTGGACGGTAGGCACAATGCAGTCTTTGCTTCATTTTAAATGCTTTACAGAGTTCTTCTAGGACATCGTTGACAAAATGCCCACCTTGGTCCGTTTCGATTGTCTCGGGAATTCCGTACCTAGGTATCAATTCCCTGAGCAATAATTTGGCGGTAGTTAGGGCATCATTTTTCTTTGCGGGATATGCTTCCACCCACCGGGAGAATAGGCAAACTATGACTAGGATGTATCTATACCCTTGACACCTAGGCATTGTTATAAAGTCTGCCTGCATTCTGACAAAGGGACCTACTGCCTTTCCAACAGTACTCTGTTCTACCACAGTCTTTTTTCCCGCATTGAACTGCTGACACACTAGGCACCTCTGGCAAAGCCTTTCTGCCTGGTTCCTGAATTTTGAATTACAGAACACCTTGTCAAACACTCGACACATTGCGTCTCTTCCCATATGTGTTGGTTCATGTATCATTCTAATCATGGGGTCGATCAAGCTATCAGGCAGTACAGGCACCCCAGTCGAGTTTACCACCACACCATCATCTCTCAATTTGCATCCATATGCTGCCCACCTGCCTTTTTCTTGCCTGTCTGTTGCCTGTTGCAAATCCTTTAATTCTTCCCACGTTGACACATTCTCAAACAACATAAGTTGGCAGCTGGTTCCACCCCACAACGCAATTTGGAGGGACATTTGGTATCGGGCACAAAACTGTGCAATTTGGTCAGCGTATCTATTACCGGCGGTCACATCATCATTCCCAGATTTGTGAGCCGCACACTTAACCACAGCCAATTCTTTGGGCAATTGGATAGCTTCCAGTAAGTTATGCACCACCTTTCCATTTCTGATAGGGGTGCCTGAGGAAGTCATGAATTCTCTTTGCAGCCATAATTGGCCGAAGTCATGAACAACCCCGAAACAATACTGGCTGTCGGTGTAAACAGTTATTCTTTTGTTCTTACCCCTCTTACATGCTCTTGTTAACGCGATGAGTTCTGCCACTTGTGCAGATTTCACCTCGCTCAGGTAAGATGCTTCTATGGTTTCCGTCAATGTGACCACAGCAAAGGCAGCACACAGACTCCCACTCTCATGTCTCAAACATGAGCCGTCCACGAACATTGTCTTATCCCCATCAAGTAATGCTATTTCACGGATGTCCGGACGGGGCTTTGTACTGAACTCAGTTAAATCGATGCAATTATGTTCCCCTTCCTCTTCCAGTTCTACATCCAGAGGAACAGGTAACAACGTCGCAGGGTTTAGGACATTGCACCGGGAAATGGTTACATTTTCAGCACCAATCAAGATTCTCTCATACTTAGTCAGCCGACTAGGTGTGAGGTACTGGGTCTTAGTTCTAGTCAGTAGGATTACAACAGAATGAGGAACATACACAGTGACGTGATGTCCCATGACAATGTTCTCACTCTGTTCCAGACTGACGCAGGTAGCAGCAACTGCCTTCAGACATCCAGGTAATCCAGCAGCCACCGGATCTGGGGTGGCCGAAAAATAGGCCATCGGACGTCTAACTAATCCGTGCTCCTGGGTCAAGACTGAAAGAGCACAATTCTCTCTCGTGTCACAGAATAGCTCAAAGGACTTAGAGTAATCAGGCATACCCAATGCAGGAGCGGTACATAGACAGTTTCTCAATGTTACCCAAGCGTTCATGCTTTCACTGTCCCAGCTGACGGGGTCTTCTACTCCTTTCTTGGTCATTTTTATCAGGGGTCTTGCTAATGCTGCAAATCCTACAATCCATTGTCTACAGTAACCCACAACTCCTAGGAACATTCTCACCTCTTTCTGAGTTCTGGGCAGTTCCATTGCTTTAATTATTTTGATTCTTTCTGTAGTAACTTTCCTGATTCCTTTTTCTATCTGGTGCCCCAGATACTTCACTGAGTTTTTACAAAATTGTAACTTGTCAGGTGACACTTTATGTCCTCCTTTTCCTAAGTGATTCAACAAGGCAATTGTGTCGGTGACACAGTCCGTTTGGGTTTTAGATGCCACCAATAGGTCATCTATGTACTGCACCAAAACATATTCTCTCGGCAGCACTAGAGTTTCAAGGCACTTCTTTAGTATCTGGTTGAAAATCGATGGACTTTCAGTGTACCCCTGGGGGACACGATTCCAGACATAGATATGACTGTCAAATTCAAAACTGAAAAGGAACTTGCTTTCTGGATGCAATGGGATGGAAAAGAATGCATGGCACAGGTCGATGACAGTGAACCATTCTGCATTCCAGGGAATCTGATATAGTATCACTGCAGGGTTAGGCACAACCGGACTGCAAGGCACAACAATTTGGTTTACCTTGCGCAGATCTTGCACCACCCGGTACTTTCCACTAGGCTTTTTGATCCCAATGATAGGCGAATTACAGGGACTGCTCATCACTTCCTCTATTATTTCTGCTTCGAGCAACCTGGTAATCTCAGTCGCTACTCCTGCTTTCACTTCTGCACTCATTTTGTACTGTCTGGTTTTGGGATATACAGCATTCGTTTTTATTGTTATTTTAACTGGGTCCACATTTGCCCTTAAGCCTACATCCTTTCCTGTGAAATCCCACACTTCTGGTACCACTCTTAACTGGAGCTCTTCAGGTAAATCCTCAACTGTTAAAAAGGTTTGATATCAGAATCTTGTCTGACCAACATCAGTTTGTACAGACCATCTTCATCAGGGGTCTGTATTTCGACGCCTTTTGGTGTGCAGTAGATGGTACAATGCATCTTGCACAACAAATCACGTCCTAACAGGTTCACGGGACTGGAATCACAGACTACAAATCTGTGCATTTCTTTGAAATTTCCTATAGAAATTTCCATTGGTTCAGTTACTGGGGTACTTATTATTTGATTGGAGACGCCCACTACTTGGATCGCTTCTCCCGAGAGGGGTAGGTTAGGAACATCCACTGTTCTTACAGTAGATCTGGTAGCACCAGTGTCCAACAGAAAGGTGACGTCTTTTCCCTCAACCTTTCCTTCAATGTATGGTCCAGTCTGGTCTACCGGTAAGGAGGCGCCAAGCACGCACTCCTCGTCCTCCCCTCTCAGGCCCGGTCAATCTTGATTTTCATAGAGGAAGGTGTCATTTAACAAGTACTGTGGTATGACTGCATCTCTTTCATTCTCGACTTCCCATACTTCCGCCCTCTCATTCTGCTGACCCTGATTCTTAAAATTTTGTCTAGGAGCGCGAGGTACTGGAGGTAATTTTACCTGTTGCTGGTTCTTTCTTGTCCCCTCTTTCTGCACCTGTGGAGTTAAACCATTTACAGGGGCATTACCGGCCTGCAGGTGTGGACACTCGTCTCTCCAATGCCCTATCTGGCCGCACCCGTGGCACGGAAACTTCTTCATAGCCTCTTCTCTACTCATTTTAGTTCGGGGCTTCCCTCCTCCCCCAACAGTGGCACTCTGAGCATTATTATTAGTATTTAATTTGCTTAACTGTTTCTCCTGCTGTTCAGCTAATTTCACCTGTGCCCACATTACCTTTTCTTTGAGAGCCTTCTTTTTATTTTCGATTTCATCTTCGCAGTATTTTGCGTACTTTAGAACATCATCTATGGGTTTTCCCTGCCAACTGATTTTATTATCTCGAATCCATTGTGATATTTCAGGTCTTAATCCTAACACAAATCTGTAACTGAAATGGGTCATGTCTTTCATGTCCACATTATCGATACCACTGTAAGTTTTGAATACTTGCAGTAATCTTTCATAAAAGGAATGTACAGTTTCATCACGTTCTTGGGTTGTTCTATCTATTCGGGTCCAATCTGTCTCTTTTGCTGGTACCTTTTTCTTGAGGTATTGTATGACTTGCTCATACTTCCTCATTACTTCAGGTGCGGGAGCCCCTGTTTTCTCATCTCTTGGAAATTCTTCACTGGGCCAATCAATTTCAATTTTGCAGTCGGTCCACAAATCTACAGGGACCACAATGCCGAAAAACCCATCCAGGTCTTTCAGAAGACATTTCTGAACTTTTATAAAGCGTTCAACCTGCCTGTACCAATCAACAGGTTTTTCCCGTAATTTCGGAAAGTCATTTGTAAATGACACAATATCCTGTCGAGACCAAGGGACATGGACATATTTTCCTCCCGGGACCTCTCTCATGGGACACAATTTTTCTGCGGGAGTTACTTCTTTCAGCATATATTCTGACGCTTGTGATTTCGCTCTACTGTCTTCCTTTTTCTTTGCCCACCGGGTTCTCCATTTTCCCACATCCCCCCATTTCTGCAAGAGCTTTAATAATTCTTTTATCTGGATCTGTTTTCCCATCACATTCAAGCTTTCTAAGTCTTTGTCTGCAAAATCTACTCGGTAGGGTTTCTGAAGAATTTTGGAGCGACTGACATCTATTCCCATTTCTGTGGCAGTGTCCATTAACCTTTCGTGGAGCAATCTAGCGTTTCGGGTAAGATTTTTACTGATGAACAGCAACTCTTCTTCACTGAAGGAGTTTAGGCGTTCCACTCCCACATTTCCAGCCATCATCTCTTCTATTTCTATTCTTAATTTATATATTTCTAATGCTTTTGGTTGGGGAGTGGTCTCTTTCTCCAGCTCTTTGGTCCATCTGTCTAATTTTTCTGGGGATACTACTGTGGCACTCCTAACCCCAGATGCACCTTCGATCAACACCTCTTTTGGCCTACTCTGACTTCTTGCCCCCGACATGCTAGTCCTAGGTTCCCTAATGGGCAAATCCATCAGAACCACTGATTCACATTCACTCTCTTGATCGTCATCTATGACTACTTCCTTTCTCGAGGGTGGGATGCTAGGAGTAGGTACTATTGGGGAGATAACAGGAGGACGAGGACTGGCCAGGTTATCCCTATACAGAGGAATAGCTGGACCAATAGTTACTGGAATAGTCAGGGAATCAGGATGGGGATGTATCTGGGCAGTGGTTCGAACTAAATCCTCTCGCTGTCTAGCCAGGGTCTCTTTCTCCTTTTCTCGTAAAGCCTTTTCTGCAGAATTGTCATGCAATACCTGAGGTACCAAGGGAGGATAAATACTTGGAGCAGTCGGAGTGACCAATCGGGGTGGACCTTCTCCGAACGGCTGATAATTTGGGACCGTAGATTTAGGTCTACAAAACCCATCCCCGTCACTGACTTTACTGTCCGTACCCGTTCCATCTGTATCACTATCCCTCCTACATCTGGGATATTTTGAAAATGGGTTTGGAGATTGCACAGGTTCTGATTCTGCAACCTAGGGAGGTGGGTTTTTCATTAACAAATCTTCTAGGTGTTCATCCTCTGAGTCCCCCACGGGCATTAAGTGATGGGTCTTTTCTTTACTTTTTCCTTTCCTCTCTTCTAATACCCCCATCATTGGAAACAATCCTTCAGTCATCATGTTTTGCCTCCACTGCTTCATTTTCTGCTCTTTGGTTTGCGCTTGAACCCTCGGATACCATTTACTTATTCCCTTGTCCATCCGGGGCCTATCTCTCTCCAGAGCCTCAATCTCCCATTCTTCCAGGGCTTCATACTGGGTCAACCTAGGTCTAGGGTGTAATTCATTCATGCGGGTCCTTAGGTTAAACAGGATCCGACCATTAAATGTACCTTCAACAGGGAATGCCAGGACTCCGTCATCTGCAGTATACTTTGCCCAGTTTTCTAGCCAGACACAGGTATAGTACCCTTTATCAAACATCATGAAAGAGGCAGGAGTATTTGGCGGGGGAATGAGCACACCTTCCCTCGTTCTAATGGGTTTATCAGTTTTGAAAAAATTCTTTATTTTATCAGTAAATGACATTTTCCTTTTTATTCCATACATCATGTGTGGTCTACCTCGCAAAATCTGATCCTTATGAAATCCTAGATACTTTGGATTTGGTATAAAATCTGGATACCACATATAATTTTCCAGACTCTCTTCTAATTCGGCCTGATTAATTTTGTTTACCTTTGTGCTTCCAATGCTAGCGCAACTTCTATTTCGTAGTAACCAATCAACTTAGAGAATACAAAATCCTTAACCAATGGGTGCGCGGCCTTTTCGCAAGACAGAGTCTCACGCTTCGGCACTCACCCCTCCTTCACAAATTCGGCTTCACTACACACCCGCTGTTTCGACCAATACCAGCGCGGCACGGAGTGACGTCAGAGCAGTCTTCCGACCGACTCCCTCCTTCACAAGGTAACGGAAACTTTTTACTCTCTCTAAAGTGCGAATGCAAATTTTAGTCAACAACACGCAACGTCTGCCACTATGTCTGATTGTTCTAAAGAGATAAAAGAACTTTCTTTCGCTGCTAGTAAACCACTTCTGTCTACTTTTCATTTACTCTAGGTAGACTTCTTTGCCTACCCTCACACACGAGTAATATAGAACCCGTTATTCTTCCGACTCATCCACTTTTGTCAGGGATATGTACTGAGCCGGGTTTTCACCAGCGAACTATTTTACTTAACAGTCAAGCCTCGAAGACCCTACTACTCCTTCCGTATGCGACCCTTACTAGGTGATATCGCAATGAAAGTTTTATAACGGACTTGTAGCTATCATTTACTCAGATGCAAACAAAGGTCCTAATTAGTGCTTCCAGTTATTCCTAACCCTGCACTAATGGCTCAAACCAGTGACTTCAACAGCTAACCGGATTCTGCTCACCGTTAGCTTAATACTTCCCCGGGGATTCGGACTACACTGAACACTTACAAAACAATTTGGTTGTTAATATAGCATATACACTAATAGCAGCAATGCAATATTCATAGACATAGACATATATATCCTTAAAACATTTCAAAATCTTTAAATCAACGT
The DNA here is from genome assembly GCF_964263255.1 of Lissotriton vulgaris. Classification (NCBI taxonomy): domain Eukaryota; kingdom Metazoa; phylum Chordata; class Amphibia; order Caudata; family Salamandridae; genus Lissotriton; species Lissotriton vulgaris. The sequence goes on from NC_141695.1 coordinate 829,489,581, forward strand.
AATAATAAATTTCAGCAGCATAGAAATTTCAGCAGCACATTTTATATTCACGGTTTATTTATCAACTATCCTGTCTACCTAATCTAACTAGTCCAAACCATCCTCTGGTTACCAGAAAATTACTGATAGAGCGCGCAGTTCACCCAGGTCACCGAGTTCACCAATTACTTACACGCACTGGGCCCTGGCGTGCACAAATTTAATACACCATTGACATTTGGGGTGAACTGGGTGATGGTTTCTGTTGCACGCTTCTATGAGCAATTAAGGTTTGGTTTTACACCTCTGCTTACCATGTACCTGACTTACCCCAGGCACAAATACATATGACAGATCTGGAGCTATTAGGGAAAATAGTAGACAGGGATCCTAGGAAAAATACTCTTTATGCTTCAAAACATACTTATCCACATTTTTTCTTGTAAAATGACCACAGACACCTGATGAAGTTAAAAGTTTTATATATGATTTCAAAGAGAATATGCCAAGGCAATAAGCGATAAGCAGAATAACACGTCAAGCATCAAAATCAAAAACACCAGATAACTGTGCATTAAGACTAGGACTATTTGAGTAAAATGGGAAGACTAAAGGTAGGAATTTTAGAACAAAACTAGTCACTGCAATTTAATACTAGGACATAGAGTATGGATGGGACCTAAAAACATGTACTTAACCTAAAATCTTTTAAACTATTCTTGCTAAGTTCACCGTAATCGTACTAAAGGAAAGGGAAAAATAGGAACATACTAATAATTTGACAGTTCAGCAAGTTCTAAAGGAAGGGAGAGATGTGGAACAAGTCTAATAAGCAAAACATATATGGTTTGGCATTTCAAGAACGGATATCAAAAGTCAAGATTTATTCCTTTTTAGAAGAAGGAAATGAGTTTAAGTTAAGTGAGAAAAGACTATGAGAAAACGCAAACCCACCCCTTATATTTACCTAGATAGGAGTGAAGACTAACCCTGGCCACGGGTCAGTTCGGAAAGACGGGGACAGGACCCTCAAGGAATTGGAATACCAGGATGTGAGCAGGTACAGCCCACGGACAGATCAGGACAGGATACCCCTCAGGTTTCGGGTCGAGACTGGGCCTCCCAGGGTATGACCAACACCTACAGCTTCGGACAGCAACGCCTGCGTTACCCCCTCTCCTGCAAGTAATCCGCCAGTAACCCCGATTGGGTTTTCGAATTTCCCAGCAAAGTGCTTCGCCAGCACTTAGGATTATTTCCACCCCTTAGGAGTTTGTGGAAAGTATGGACAGAGTGCTCCGCAGCACTCTCAGATTGAGCACCTATAGAGTTCGTAGGGTCAGTGACAGGTCTGCTACTCGGACAAGTCGGACAATTTTCCTAAACTAAACTAGGGCAGTTATACTGTTTTGGGGTACCTTAGACCACCCACTACTGTTGCAAGTAACAGTTTCCCACATTATGATTGGTCAGGAGAGGTGGTGCGGTCATTACCACCTCCTAGAATTCAGTGTTCCCATCATTATTATTCAATTTTGCACACCCACCCCTTGGGTTCACGTTCCCATCCATAGAACACAATAGAAAATACGAGTGTCCAAGGCATAGTAACAAAGTCTCTGGGTTTCAAGGTGAGTTTCATCATCTTGTGCTGGGTTCTCAGGCGCATTGGGCTTCAGGAGCCAGCTGGCTGATTTCAGCTTCTGCGCAGTAGAGTTTCTCCCAGGTCACATGGAAATACTCAGAGGAGCCTCATCATGGCGCCGGTTATGAATTTTCCAGCCCCCAGAGACGTGATACATGCAAAGTAAGCGAGAACAAATTAAAATCACACATAAAATGGTCACACTGTATACCGTGATGAAATTCTAAACAACCCTTATTTTATAGTGACTATAGCATTACTGTTTAGTGCGGAAAGACAGATAGGCTGAAGCGGCGATAGCAAGCAGAGAGCGTGGTGAGAGACAAGCGGCCATTTTTGCATCAGTGCGCTTGTGCAATACAATCCCTCCAGAATGCGAGTGCGTCACATCACATGGGTATGACCGACGCATGCGCAGACTGAATTTCAGCGAAGCAGCCGATTCTTTAGTGCAAGCTTCGTTAATATGAAAAAGACATACGAGCAAGCATCCTGGGGACACCCGAGTGTTTGGGAAAACGTATAATAAATGACGAACAACTGGTTTAATAGGATTATACATTAGGCGAGGTTCTTGTATTAGAGCAAGGCGCTTTACGTGCGAATCCTTGCTCCATCAGTAGCGCAATACAATCCTCTACCTTCACCAAAGCCGGTTACTTTTCTTTTTATTTTAGCACAAGATCTGTTTCCCTTTGTGTGCCCTTCCAATATTAATTGCTGCATTTACCTAATAAGAGCGACTGGCCTGGGTACTGGGTCCATGGGTGTTAAGGTAGCCCTGTCCATAGGGCAATGAGTAGCAGGGAACCTGCAGCACTCCCAGAATGAGCTCCCATGACAGCTGCCAATGAATTTGGTTGGGTGAAAGATGAGATCAACATAGAAGGAAGGGAGAGGGATGAATTTAAAGAAATGAGGTAACAGATGAAGTTAGGATTGCCACTTTTTGCATATAAAAATGCCAGATATTTCTTCAGTTCTACAATCATAAATGGGTTTAGAAATGCTATTTTGATACAAATATGTGTAAAATCAAAAATCTGGTGTATTTCTTGTTTACTTTAATAATCGTTGAGATATATATGTGTGTATGTATGTGTGTGTGTATATAAACAAATATATCCATCTATATATGTAGATATATATATATACATACATTAATACACACACCCACATTTTCAGAGCTTGGAAATATTTTTGTACTTTTGAAGTGATTTATGCTTGTATTCAGTGTTATATATCTAAGAGGAGAAAATATCAATCTTGATTTACCAAGTTTTTTTTTTTTTACAAGCCTTTACTTTAAAATACAGGGCATGACAGTATGTGTGCTCTGTCAAAACAAATAATGAAATATAGCCCAACAAAATACTTGCCAGGTGGCAAATTTAGGGGATGAGTACAGCATTGGGTGAAGAAGAGGAGACAAGTGTGGAAAAAAACAGTGAGGCCATGTAAGAGATTTGTGGAGACAGTAAGCTAGAGGTGGGAAAAGAGGGATAGAACCAGCAAGAGAAGGTTAGATGGTGGGTAGAGATGAAAGGAGTGTATAGAATGGAGAGGAGATGTGGATGTAAAGGCACTGAACCAACAAGAGACAAAAAGAGCCTGGTCTTAGGGAAAAAGTCAGAGGCAGTGCTTTAAATAGGCCAGTACTTACAGGTACGGAGTACCAGCACTTCTTATTTTTATCACTCTGAGTACCAGCACTTCTCTACTGATAAGGAGAGTACCGGTTCTCATGAAAGGTAGGCTGATTAGCTGCTGGTGCTGATGAGCACTAGGCTGTCAGAGGGGAACCCGTCTATGACAGCCAAGGTGCTCTGTAGTACTGAGCTGAGCCGATGCTCAAGTATTCGGATTGGGCTCATTTGCATGATGTCCCTGTGTTCAGCATCACACTGTGTTTGACAGTGGAGGGTAGATTTAGGCCCTGTGCTGTTGATCATATTCTCACTATTGTGTGAATTTGTGCAAATTCAAGGCAGCCTGCTGTCAGTAGCAATTAAGAAAGCCATGGGAGGTAAGGAGTTTAAAATGGCTTTTATCCCACCTGAGACTTTGTGTGTTTGCTTATGTCTATGTGATTGTCTGCTTCTGTGTGCCTCTTTTTGTGTGAGAGAAAAGTGAGAGAAAGAGTTAGAGAATCAGGACACTTTCAGGAGATATTTTAAAGGAAACTTGTGGAATGCTTTTGTGTACATATCTGCTTGTTTCTTTCTGTGTGTGTGCCCGCTTCAGAGTGTATAGTATTGTGCCAAACAACAACAAATAGCAGTATGTTATTAAGAAACAGCAAATAATACAAAACAAAGAAATGTTGACATATCATCATGTCTGGCTTTCATTTTATGTAGTGAGTTAACCTGTTTTGTTTAAATAAACGCATTTCTCATGTGTTTCGATATGTGCTGCAACTGGTATAGAAGTCATTACGTATCATTGTGTTCTGCCCTTTTCCCTGTCCCTTGCCCCGCCCTCTTGTCACACCTCTAGCTCATTTTAACGAGTACCTGCACTATGGTTTTTGGAGGCAACTTTAAAGTGGGGGAATCTGTTTTAGAGGGCTGATTGTTTTTAAACCTTTGCTCATTTGCACATTCAGGAAAGTCTCTCCTACCTGACATCGCCTCCCCTGTCCGTCACAGCTTTTTTGTGCCGCTTGCACAGAGGGACGCAACTCCTCCCACCACTACCCCACTTCCTGATTACAGGACTTGAAATAGAGCTGGGGAATCGGGCGCGCGGCAGTGTGTAGCGCGTGCTGTGAATTTTAGTGGGGGAATCTGTTTTAGAGGGCTGATTGTTTTTAAACCTTTGCTCATTTGCACATTCAGGAAAGTCTCTCCTACCTGACATCGCCTCCCCTGTCCGTCACAGCTTTTTTGTGCCGCTTGCACAGAGGGACGCAACTCCTCCCACCACTACCCCACTTCCTGATTACAGGACTTGAAATAGAGCTGGGGAATCGGGCGCGCGGCAGTGTGTAGCGCGTGCTGTGAATTTTAGTGGGGGAATCTGTTTTAGAGGGCTGATTGTTTTTAAACCTTTACTCATTTGCACATTCAGGAAAGTCTCTCCTACCTGACATCGCATCCCCGGTCCGTCACGGCTTTTGTGTGCCGCTTGCATGGAGGGACGCGACTCCTCCCACCACTACCCCACTTCCTGATTAGAGGACTTGAAATAGAGCTGGGGAATCGTCCGCGCGGCAGTGTGTAGCGCGTGCTGTGAATTTTAGTGGGGGAATCTGTTTTAGAGGGCTGATTGTTTTAAAATCTTTGCTCATTTGCACATTCAGGAAAGTCTATCCTACCTGGCATCGCCTCCCCGGTCCGTCACAGCTTTTGTGTGCTGCTTGCACAGAGGGACGCGACTCCTCCCACCACTACCCCACTTCCTGATTAGAGGACTATAAACATAGATGGAGGTCGGGACGTGCAGCGGAGGTACGCCGCTGGCGCGCTGCCGGCATGCCAAATGCAAGTCCGTCAGCGCCCGTCCGCGCCCCTCGTGCTGCTCAGCTGAAACAGTATAGCTCTGAAAAATTACGCTCTCTCGCCGGTCCGATAGCGAGACTATGTAATCACACCATCCTACCTTCGAGCGATGATCATATTTGTTCATTTTGTAGCTTCCATCTTATAAGAGATCCTCAATCTGCTCCTACTAACATACCGAAATTCAAAATACTGGTTTTAAACTGTAGATCATTTCCGAAACATACAGCTGAAATTTCCATCCTCCTTGAAGAGGAATTGCCGGAGGTACTGTTTGTTACTGAAACATGGCTCACTCCCATCTCCGAACCCGATTTCGTTCAGGCCTTACCAAGCTGCTATTCCATCTCAAGGCTCGACCGATTATCGGGGAAGGGGGGTGGGATAGCCATCATTTATAAGCAGGGCCTAACGTGCCATCTGACTGGTAGTCCAGCTTCAGACTGCGAGAATGCAGTCTTTTCTATTGAGTTCTCGCCAGTCCTTACCTTCTCCGGTATGTTGATATACCGAACCCCTGGCCCCTCAGCGAATTTCTGCAATACACTACCTGAACTGGCAGCAGATCTGGCCAGCTCACTTTCTAACTTCACCCTATTGGGTGATTTTAATCTTCATTTTGATGATCCTTTGCAGACTTTGGCTAATGAACTCACCAAGGACTTATCAGCCTTTCACTTCACTCAAAAAATCATCACTGAACCTACTCATATTAAATGTCACCTCCTAGATCCTGTTTTCTTGAACCTAAAGGATCTATCTGGAGGAAAGCCTATCCCTGTTCCCTGGTCGGACCACTTCCTTGTCCCTCTCATCTGGTCCCCACCACACTCAGCTCCCCGCATTCACTTAACATACTCCAAGAACCGTCCCTGATCCAAACTATCAATCGAACAATGGACGTCAGTACTGGAAGAAACTCTACCAGAGCCCTCATTGGACGTGGTTATCGCCAATGATAACTTCAATCAATGGGTGCAGAATTCCCTAGACTCCCTGGCCCCAGTAAAAAATATTAGAAATAAAAAGGCTACTACCCACAAACCATGGTATTCCACCTCCCTACGGGGTCTGAAACAAAATTGTAAAAAACTTGAGAGAGCTTGGAGAAGATGCTTCTCTCTAGATAAGAAAAATATATATAGAGAAAGCATCCACCACTACAAAGCTGAAATGAAAACTGCACAGGCAGATTACTACAGAAAGAAAATCTTAGCGGCCTTCAGCTCCCCTCATGAGATTTTCAACATAGTTAAAACTCTCTCAAAAGTCCGCCCCCCCCCCTCTGGTCACATTGGATCCATCAGTGGCTCAATGTGACAAGCTAGCAGAGTTTTTCTCCAATAAAATTGAAATTATCTATTCCTCATTCCCTTGCGTGAAAATGGACCTCCTTGCCACTCCAGTCCCAGGCACTTTGGTCCCCCTGGATAAAATCCCAGCAATGGAGATGCCTGTTCTAAAAAGCCTTTTCTAAAGTGAAGAGTGGTCACCTAATGACCTTGCCCCTCTTGGGATACTTAAGTTGGTAGCAGATGTGGTCCTTCCGGTGATTCTAGATCTTATTAATACCTCTCTTTCCTCTGGGATTGTTCCCCCCATGTGGAAGAAAGCGATGGTAAAGGCTTTGTTAAAGAAACCAAGCCTTGATCCATTAGACTTGGGAAATTACAGACCCATCTCCCTGCTTCCCGGAATCAGCAAAATCACTGAGAAATACTTTAATCAAGTTCTGTCATCCCATCTGGAGACTAACAACCTTCTCCATTTGACTCAGAGCGGTTTCCGACCACAACAGGGAACAGAGACGGCCCTACTCTCAGTTATAGAAGAATCTAAAAAAATAGTAGACGCTGGCGGTACTGCGGTGGTCCTGCTCCTTGACCTCAGCGCGGCTTTTGATACCGTAAATCACCAGATCCTGATTCCTCAGGCTTAGCAATCTAGGTATCTCTGGAACAGCTCTGGACTGGTTAAAATCCTTTTTGGATAATAGATCCTTTCAGGTATTTGACAATCAAGCCATCTCCAAACGAACACCCCTTCGTTGTGGAGTACCGCAGGGATCATCCCTAAGTCCCACCTTGTTTAATGTCTACACCTGTACCCTAGCCGAGGTTGTTTTACCCTTTGGAGTCCACATAGTCACCTATGCGGACGATACGCAATTGGTGATCGGGCTCAACAAAGAGGAAAGTTCCCCTTTTTGTCTTCACCTCTGCTTGGAGAAAGTCTCAAGGTGGATGAGTGACTCTTTTTTCAAATTGAATGGGGAAAAGACTGAAATGATGATCCTGGGCAATCAGTCTCCTCGCGATATGATGGAAAGATGGCCTACTTCCATGGGTCATCCACCCACGCCCAAAAACCAGTTAAAGAGTCTGGGCATTTGGATGGATCGTGAGCTATTGTTTAAAACTCATGCCCAGAAGACAGCAGCCTCGTGCTACGGGATCCTAAAATTGATTCGGAAGGTTCTTCCTCTTCTCCCTTTTCAGGCCAGAAAATTAACAGTCCAGGCCCTGGTGCTCTCCAGGCTGGACTACGCCAATGCCCTTTATTTAGGCGCGCCTGCTGCCACCTTTTCCAAACTCCAAACCACTCAAAACTGGGCGGCCAGACTTTTACTGGGTATTCCTAAAAATCAGTTAGCCAAAGCAGCCCTTAAATTTGTTCACTGGCTGCCAGTTGATGAGAGAGTAAAGTTCAAAAGCTTATGCATTGTCCACCTGTCTCTGTTCAATTCTGGTTCCCCCATTCTTCAAGGCATTATCCAGCCTTACGAGCCCAAAAGATCCCTTCGCTCTGAAAATAAGAACCTGGCCATTATTCCTAGGATTCGCAAGGCCAGAAGTGGAGGCCGATCATTCTCGGCCGATGCCTCCAGACTCTGGAATTCTCTTCCTCTCTCCTTACGATCAGAACCCAACCACCTATCTTTTCGAAGAGCCCTGAAAACCTTCCTCTTCCTAAACTGAGTGACACCATCCCGCTACTACTGCAAGCGCCGGGACGCCTCCAGGTAGCCATGCGCTATATAAATGTGCATACAATACAATACTAATTTTTTCCCATTGAAAGCACTGCTCGTTCTAACTCATTCATGCAGCCTCACTCACACTCCCTCCTTTACTCGTTGTATTATCTCTTAAACTCACTCCCAATCACATTCACACACATATACACACACTCTCACTGATTCTTACTTTCACAAAAACATACACACTAACCCTGAGTCTTTAACATTCTACTCTCTTTCAATCACTCATTCACTCACACTCACTCTCATACTTTCACTCATTCTCAGAGATAATTACTCTCTCTCTCTCACACTCACTGTCACTCCTCACTCTCTGGCACCCTCATTGAGTATCACACAACCAGTCACACACAGTCAAGGAAAAACACAAACACCTGCCTTTTACTCCCACATGTTCAGAGAAACAACCCTGGATTTTGTTTCACTTTGCTTCATCTGCGGGCAGCTCCACCATGGCATCAGCGGGGAAGGGATCCAGCACTAGACAGAGGAACCAGCAAGGCATGATTCCCACCCAGCAGACGAGGAGCCAGACAGGGCAAGAGGGCCAGGACTAAAGAAGGGAAGATCTACCCCGAGCCCTCTCCTAGCTTCTGGCAGGGGCGTTGGCACAGCTCTATGGAAAGCTGGGACAGGGCTTGAGATCCGCCCCTGCTGCTCTGTGCGGATCCTTTTCCTGCACAGGGATGCATTGGTTAGTGCCCTGACACCCACTATTAGCAGATGAGCTGCACTACCTACAGCATGTGCAGCAGGTTTGTTAAACAATAGGGGCTTCCCTTGTGTGAAGTAAGTGAGATGACTTAAGCCCCTCGTGTGTGCAATATCGACATCCATTACAGAGTGATGTGTTCTGAATCAGAACTCTGGAGATGGACGGTGGCTCGACCCACTGAGTCCTCCTCCGGCTTCTGTCATCAAGACCTGTGCACAGGCAGCCTCCTTGACCACATGAACACTAGGAGCACAGGCTGAGCGCATTTTGAGGTGGCTCATAGAAGGCAGGGCACCGCCCTAACACACCAGTTGACGAGCCACCACTGACTTTCTTAATCTGAGCATCCTGCTTATACCGGTATAGGTTTCAACCCAGAGATAATGTATTGTTTAGTGATTGCGCGTGGTTAGTATTTATTGCAAATGCCATGGTTCATGTTGTTTAGTGGGTTCTAACATGACCATAAGTAGCCATTTTAAATGATGACGTGGCAGTCTCTTGTTTCCTGAGCTGAGTTTTACCTATACGATTTTAGGGTGAGAGGCCTTACGATTTGCTTGTGTACCTCTTAGGATCCTGGGATACCCATTGCCCTGTTTTTAGTGCTAGGTTGTCTGTGATATTGCTGGTTATGTGATGTGTCTAAAAAGAGTTGGATGCTTGGTTTAGTGAGTGAGCACTTTAATATGTGCTCCTGTGTGACATATTCTACTAGCTAGTGCTGTTGAAAGGGTGTGATTCATGATGGTTCAACGCATCTGTTGGGAGCACAAGATATCCAACATCTTTCTGTGTTCTATAATAATGTTATGTGCCTCTAGAGGTATAGAAGTGGTGTGGTGCGGTACGCCATAGGATGGAGTTATTAATGGCACTATATGCTCCTACTGATACATTAACATTGATCTTTAATCTTGGAAGAGGGATTTATGGTTTTCTGTGCTCACCGTGGTACATTGATGGTGCTCTATGCCCATGGGAACGGGCATTGTTCTACTCTGTGCTCCCTGTAGTAAAATGGTGCTTTAGTGCCAGGAAAGGGGTATACATGGTGCTCGTGTGCCTTCTATATATTAATGTGCATATATGTCTTCAGGGACACCTTAACTGTGTGATCAACCCCAAATGAAAGCATTAACATCATTTTCGCTTCCTGGGTTTTATGCTCACGGGTCCTCTGTGAATTGGGGGTTAGAGGTAAGGTATTCATTGTGTTCTATTCCCCTGGTTGGGCATGAATAACTTATAAGACATTGGCCAAAATGCAGAAAGTTTGCACTGGTGTAAAAACAAGGCAAACATGTTTGCCACAATTTGGTGGCTTGTCTGATATGGTATAATAGCCCGCCGCTGCGAGCTATACCCATTTTAAAAGACCTACTCCTGAGCCGCAGGCAACAGACTCCAATGAGGGCAAGGGACTTTTAACCAGCATAGCCAGAGTCATAAAGTATATAAAGCTATAAAAACATATTACCTACCGAGGGTAGAATGTTCTAAATTAAACAGAGAGGAACAGAACGAAAAACATTGAAATGTTGGAGCAGAAAGACTATGCTTGCCATTATTGGCCCTCTGCCAGTCCACTTTCTTCAATAGAGCTCCCAATATTGTACTGTTCTAATACAACACTACAGCCTGCTGCAGAGGGCTATACTTGGTAAAGGCCCATTACAGACATTACAAGCCAAAACACTTGGAATACATTCATTTTATAACCTGGCACTTCATATATATCCTTCCTACCTTTATCTGGTAAATTGAGGTTATGGGTAGAAAGAACTTTTTTATAGTCTACTGCTGAGGGCTGTACTGGTTGTTAAAGGCTTGGAGCCCAGCTCATAGGCCAAAGGCCCAAGGAAGAGCCTATAACAAGGGGGAGGGCCTTTAAAAACCAGTATAGCCCAAGGCAGAAGAGTTCTGAGTCTATTAGAACATCACACCCATTGAGGGTTGAAGGGTTTCTATTAAAAAAGGAGAACCACAAACACCAGCATTGAAATGCTGGAGCAGAAGGCCTTTACAAGCGATTATTAGCCTGAGCCACTCCAATGTCTTCAATGGAGTTCGAACATTCCAAAGTTCTAATACATAAAGCAGATTTTCCACAGTTTTAATGGGAAGAAAACCATGATTTTATTAAAGGCACGGAGGCTAATATTATGCATAATCCTTTATTGCTCCTCACACACAGCAGCAACATAAATCTTACAACTAGAACACAAAAATGAACTCTAGACTCTAGAACATGCATATATCCATACACAGGCACCCATCTTCCTTCTTTTACTGCTGCAAATTAAACAAAGTCCTTTTTATGAACTGCGGATTCCAAACCGAAGAATCCATTCTCCATAACTTCAGCACCCCACGTCGTAATTCTTCGTCTTAACTTTGACCTAAATAAGAAAACAACACACAAAAAAAGGTCAAACATGGGAGGGATAATATTAGCCTCTGTGCCTTCAATAAAATCATGATTTTCTTCCCATTAAAACTGTGGAAAATCTGCCTTTTATGGCAAGGCCCCAAGGCCAATATTATGCATGTTCAAAGTTCCTCTGATACTTTCTGCAACACATTTTGCACAAGTTTAAAGTAGAACTTCTTAAAAGATATATCATTAGACCAATCTGCCGCCTTCACAATACCACTCAAACTTGAACCCTTCATAAAAGCCTTACTTGCCATAGCTCCCCGAGCCGGATGAGCACCAACAACACTCACATCAATACCTGCCTTATTTTTCACCTCCTCAACCCATCTCACTAAAGTTGGCGCCAACACTGCCCTAACGGCTTCCCAAAAGAGATCAGAAGCTGTGAACATCCCCACTCTCTCAACCTTTCTTTTCTTTGCTCATACTCCTTCAAACGGAGTACCACACACAAATTACTATGCCCCTCCATATTGGGGTAACATTTGTCCTAGACATAGTCTTTGTCCTTCTCCTCAACTTAAAGCGCACTCCTTCTGGCTGGTATCTTCGCGATGACACCTCCAGAGCCCTAATATCTGACACTCTTCTAAAAGAAACCAAACATAAACGTACTGACAACTTCCAGGACAACAACTTCAGACTTAAATCGAAATTAGACCCCAACCATCCAACTCCCTCAATACAACTGACACATCCCAAAGAAAAGCGTACTTCACCTTAGGTGGCAATTACAACACTCCTTACTATCCTTTTAACCCAGGTGTGTTGGACAACCGGCTCTCCTTCAGCACATGACCAGCTGAAATTGCAGACGTGCTCAAATTCACTGAACTGTAAGTGAAACCGCTCCTAAACAAGCTCGACAAATAATTCACAACTTCCACTATAGTGGCTAAAACGGGATCCAAGAACCCTCTCGAAACACCAATCACACCATCTTCTCCAATCTGACCTATAGACCTCAGTTGTCCCCGGTGCCCAAGACCCCCTAATAGCCCAGACACCTGACATACTCTCCTGAAATCCGCCATCCCAAAAGCCTCAATTGCCAGACATCACTGGATCGTGAACGTTCCCCTGTGCATCCAACAGCACCTCTGGAAAACTCGGTAGTAAGAAAGGGTCTTCCACCAACAAATTCTTCACATCCAGTAACCATACCTGGGTTTGCCAAAACGGCGTGATTAATACCATTTCCGCTCCCTCGTTTCTCACTTCCATTAGCAGCCTCTGAATCATTGAGAAGGGTAGAAAAGCATACAGCCTTCCCATTCCTGCAGGAAGCCATCTATCCCTTTTGCTTCCCGGTCCGGCCTCCAACTATAAAACTCCCTCAACTTCGTATTCAATCGGCCTGAACAGAAATCCACCTGCAGTGGGCTCCACTTCTCCTATAATCTCAGGAACACCCCCCTGTTCAATTTCCAACTGCTGATATCCTTAAGATACCTTGAATTCCAGCCTGCTTCTAAATTTATCTTTCCTGGAATATACTGTGCCTGCACCATGATCTTTCGTCCAAACAAAACCTCCAAAAAGTCCTTTGCCAATTCTGCTAAACCTCTTGAATGAGGGCCCCCCAATCTGTTGACATAATGTACTGCCAAGATGTTGTCAATCTTCAACAGAACGCAGCATTTGGTCTGTCCTTTTAGAAACTTTTGACTGCAAAGAACCCCGCTAGGACCTCCAGACAATTTATATGTAAATTCTTCTCCTCCAAAGACCACTGACCCCCAGTCGTCAGAGCACCATATCATGCTCCCCAATCATACAGATTTTTATCCAACTCTATCACCACCTCTGGGTCCTCACCAAAGATTGTTCTCTCATTCCACGCTTCCAGGCTCATCAACCACCATTCCCACTTCTCCTGAGTGTCCTGATTCATCTTCACTTTCTGAGAATACTTCGCACCCTATCTTAGGTGATACACCTTCAGCCTTTACAGCACCCTGTAGTGTAGTGGCGCAGCCCAAGAAACTTCACCAACTGGTGCAAAGTTATCCATTCCGCATTCCTCAGTCTCTTCAATTCTCTGTGAATCTTCTTCACTTTCTCCATAGACAGCTTCGACACACATTTTAAGGTCTGAATCTGTTAACCTAAAAACAGCATCTCCTGAGCTGGCTCCACACACAATTTCTCTCTGTTCACAATGAAACCCAAGTCCTCTAAAACTTTCACAGCAAACTATGTCTGCTCTGAAAGCCAAACATCTCTCCTCCCCCATAATCAGAATATCGTCCAGGTACACTAATAACCGAATACCCCTGGACCTCAAACATGCCACAATCGGCCTCATCACTTTCGTAAAGCACCACAGAGCCGATGCCAGACCTAATGGGAGACTTTTGAATCTCCATTGTCTGCCGTTCCACCTGAATTGGAGCTATTCCCTGTGCTCCACACACACTGGAACCGTCAGATATGCATCCTTCAGATCCAAGCGGGTAATCCCATCTCCCTTTTTTAACTGATCTCCCAGCATATGGATGCCCTCAATTTTTAAGTGGTTGTAACACACCCAGTCATTCAACTCCCTTAGATTTATCACCGGGCTCATACCTTTGTCCTTCTATTCCACCAGAAATATATTGCTTACAAAACACCCTGGAACTTCCTTTGCAACCTCTATTGCGCCTTTTTCTGCCAAAGCCTTTACTTCCTGAGACACAAACTCCTTCAGATCCTTTGCAAACCTCAGTATGCTCGGACACTCGCACTATACTGGAACCTCCATGAAATCTATACGATATCTCTCTACCGTTTCCAAGACCCATGGATCCTGTGTTATTTCGCTCCACCTTGAAACAAACTTGGCTAGTCTGCCACTTCATTTTACATGGCTCGAAATAGGGTCTTTGTAACGTCTTACCTGAAGAACCTCTTCCTCTCCTTTCTGAATGGGTTGCGTGGGACCTCGCCCTCTGTTTCTGTGGGTAGAACCCACCCTGTTCTGATTTGGAGTTGAAATCATATCCATATCCGTAACCTTAGGGTCTGAATCCTCTTGCAAAAGAACCTCGAGTAATTACCTATCCACAGCTGTGGAATCGACCCCGCATTCTCCCGGCCGTACCAAAAACCTTCCTTATATCATTTTGCCCCTCTGCAAAGAATTGAAGGTACCCATGTACCTTGACTCATCTCTGACAAATTCTTCACCAAAGAGCATACCTTGACTCCACTCTCCAAACTCCTTACTGGCTAACTCAGCCAATTTTGGGTCAATCTTCATCAACATGCTCCTGCGCCTCTCAATGCACAAAGCAGCATTTGAGTTTCCCAACAGGCAAACAGCCCTTTGCACCCACTGGCGCAACTCTTCCACATCCATTCCTGTGTTATTTGTATGCGCCTCCTCATATATGTCAAACATCTTTGTGAGGGGCCCAAGTACGTCAAGCAACCTGTCTTGAAAATCCTTCAGATCCTTATCCAAACCCTTCCTAGGGTCACGGTCAGACTTATTGAGAAAACTTATCATTTTAGGGTCTAGCTCAGGAGTGTAGGCTACCTTGGTCTCTAAGCTAGGCCTCGGACACTCCGATCTAAGCCAAGTCCTCACCTCCTTAGGGATCTCCCTTCAAATCCTATATGTTATATATTTTGCCACACGCTCTGCTGGTGCCCTTTGTGGTGATAAAGGGTGCTGAATCAGCACAGGATCAAACATCTCCTCCCCAAGAGGATCCACAAAATCGTCCATTTCTAACGTAATTTTTTTTGTCAACCACCTTTCTCCTCTCCAGCACAATCTCCTCTTCATCCGAGTCCTCAAAACCTATTGACCATGCCATTCTTCCTGAACATTACATTCAGAGCCTTTAACCATTTTTTTCTCTTCAACATTTTTCTTCTTTTGCGTCCTCTTTAGGCCTCCCTGGTTTGACTCATTGCCCACAACCTCCATCTCCTCTGTGGACCAGAATTTCTCATCCTATACCAACCTCTTTCTATTTCCTTGCTCAGTCAACCTTTTCTCTACACTACTTTCTATCTTCTTGTCCAAGGATCCTGTCAACTCTCCAAACATCTTATCCAAATATTGCTTAAACCTGTCCTCAAATCTTGATCCCTCAATCTACTCCATTGAAATCTAACTTTCCTTACTACCTACACACCACTCCACAAAATATAACTTTCTTTATAAACTTTCTACAAAAAACACTCTTTAATCCCTTAACTCCTCACTTTCAACACCTTACTTCACAATTATAACTTTCTCCTATTTATAAATATAGTTTTCCTCTTATTTATTTTAATATTCCATCACTTTCCTCTATTGGAAATATGCCCCTCGCTCCCACCATGCATTGCTCCAACTGCCAGTGCCAATGCTAGCACCTGATCTCTTTCTCAAATATAATTCATATGGTCGCAAAACCCTTTAATAAACACACGCGATTGTAGCGCTTCATTCGATTAAAATTCAACAAAAAAATTCCATCTAGAAATACTAATGCAGATACCATCAAAATCATAATTTTAATGCAGATTACATCCAGGTCACAAATTATCAACTTCAGGCATTCCGAAAACATTCCTTACCAAAAACACATGCCCTACTTTACTCCTATGCTTAAAACTATTAAATCAATATAATAAACCATATATTCTCATTCATATACTAAGGACATTAAAACAATGTACTTATCTGTGTATGAGCAGCAACAAAAGAAGGAAGATGGCTGCATGTGTATGGATTATATGCATGTTCTATGGTCTAGAGTTCTTTTTGTGTTCTAGTTCTAAGATTCCTGTTGCTGCTGTGTGAGGGGAGCAAGAAAGGATAATGCATAATATTGGCCTCCAGGCCTTGCCATAAAATAGAGGTTATTTAGACCATTGTTCATTGTCCACTAATGGTCAGAAATTGGCTGTGTTTTCACATGTAAGATGTACAAAAAGATACCAAAGCACTGTCAGAGAAGTCTACAAATCAAATCCAAAAAGTAGGGTGTGTAGAAAATCCAGTCCAGTGAATTTTATTCAAAATATATTTGAAGCAAATCCAGTGACATCAGGACAACCGCTGAAGCATGTTACGTCTCAGGTGATGATTTTTTAAATTCACGCAGCACAGCGAAACTAGAGGAGCAACATATATATGTGAACTCCTAAGCATCAATACCTCTACTTATTAATGAACCGTGTAATGTTTCCATCTTTATTCAGTGTTTTATATTCCTAGTTCCCTAACAACTTCTTAAGAAATCTCCCCATTCAAGTACTATGCTTCAAGTAGACAACATACTCTCAGGACTGTGCCTAATGATCCCTCTAATATGCTTGTCTATTGCAGGTGCAGTCCGAGCTTCTGAAGTGGTGGAAGCGTTGGAAGCTAGGCAAGGACATCGAGGAGGAGTATCGTCACACCTACAGCCAGACACCCAATATTAGGAACGAAGGTGGCAGCAGTACATGTGAAAAGTACAAACTAGTGGGCAGCCTGGACAATGGGGACAGTAACGCCCCGCATGGTGGGGCTTATTACCTCCAAAATTTAGGTAGCAGCACCACCACTGAGAACCTGACACTCAGCGACACCACCGCTATGTGC
Source organism: Lissotriton vulgaris (assembly GCF_964263255.1). Taxonomy (NCBI): domain Eukaryota; kingdom Metazoa; phylum Chordata; class Amphibia; order Caudata; family Salamandridae; genus Lissotriton; species Lissotriton vulgaris. Next base: position 829,506,472 of record NC_141695.1, read on the forward strand.
TCCCTGCCACACTCAAGAATAACATCTGAGCACCTGCCAGCACTCTGTAGCTACATGGCGATTGCAGAAGACGGAAAGACCTCTGCTGTCATCCTACCCTGCCTGCGGCAGGAGGAGGCTCGACTGTAGCCTTATGATTGACTCTGTACTCTTTGACCTGCAATAGGCAGTCGAAAGAAAACACAGACAGGCAGGTGATTGGCATCTTCCTCATTCATCAATCAAGAACCTCATTATTGCGCTTCTTTGATGTCCTCGATGGCCTTCATTAGAAGAGGGGACTCAAGGCTGCGCCCTTATAGGACATCACCATGCTGGGTCTGAAAAGCCAAAGAAATTGCATCCGAAATGCGAAATAAAGGCTGGATCGAACCCCTAGAAGTAGCGAGGGAACCTTGAGGCACCTCTTGTTCTTCGGTAGACGCTCCTCATGGACAGAAGCCATCTTCGACAGGTTTAGGCTTGGCGGTTGTCTGTCATTTGTCAGTAAACATTGACCATTGAGGACGGGAAGCGACTGAGATTAGGGTCCCTGCTAGGCCCAGTCTTTGCAGTCCAGGGAATGGTTCACAGGTGGTACCATGGACAGATATGCCAGCGTTCTCTGTATCACCCAACGGCAAAGGTATTCTCCCTATTGACGCACTGGAAAATAAGGTCTGGGACCGAGGTCTTACCTGTGCCTTGGCAACAAAGATTTTGCTCTGATGCTCCATGTTCTGCTTTGTACTTGGCTCTGTTGTTCTTTGACCAGCGTCTGTCTTCTCAGCACTGTGGGGTCACTCTTTGTCCTCGTGAATGCATGCATCACTCTGTTGTCCAGTGTGCACGTAGGTGTTTGCTACTGTGTAAGTATCTTGGGATGTCCATCATTCTTCTGTAATCTGTGTGAGCATGAGGGTGTGTTATGGTAAGTGGAAGAGGTTAGTATTTCATAGTGAGGGTGTGTAAGCATGAAGAGAGTGTGTCTATTTGCAAGGGTATACAAGTGTGTGTCTCCTTGTGAGTTTGAGGTGAGAGTCTTGTGGGTTTGAGGAAGTGTGTCCTATTGTGTAGGGCGGTGTGCTTGTCAGTGCTACTGTAAAGTGTTTCTTATCTTGAATGTGAGTCGGTGTGCCTAGAGTCAATGTGTCTCATTCAGAGTGTGAATGACAGCGGTTGAGAGGAGATGTCTGTATATGTGTTCCTGTGTATCTAAGTACGTTTGTGTGGATTTACAAATGATCATCAGATACAAATCCCACACTGACTTGAATGTGTAGCAGTAAAACCAACAATCAGCAGGAGGAAGCTTTGTGTATCTCTTTCAAAGCCTGTGCCTTCTTTAGTCTACAGCATGAATCTTGAATAGATTCTCATGCAGTGCATCATTTCTTCATCTAGTATTTGGTCTCAGAATAGTATCTTGATTTTGCAGTGAAAAAGTGGACATTGACCATAGTCGAATCAAGAATGTCTCATTCTGACCTAAAGACAGCAGTGCCACTAAACAGAATTATAGATATTTCTACAATCGAGTTCTGACGCATGTGTAGCTACAAGTGAGAAGCTAAGCAAAGAGCACAAGGTTAGAAGATCAAGGACTGGTAAATGTGCAACAACAAATAATTGATCAACAATGGAGCTTGTTGTATAAAGACTCCCCGAATGTTGTAGTGTGAAGCTGTTCTATGGTTTTCACCTCTCGGATGAAAAAAGCATATGTTTCGTCACAAGTGTAATAAATTGCTCCAACCGACAGATTTACATTGTGGGTGTGTGGGGAGGGAGGGGGGGGGCATGTTGAGCCAACAAAATAGGTACCTCATAGTGATTGCAAAGTCTAACCGGGTCAGGTAAACACCATCTCTGCGGGGATCCGTCCTCGTAAGTGCGTTTAGGTATTGTACAGTGAGTGCTTTTACCGTGTGCCAGTACAGAAATATTTACTTTAGTCAACTTTCTCCGGTTTCCAAGTAGACGTGGAGTTAGAGTATTGTCGTCAGTGCCCATTCCTTGTAAACATTGAGTGGGTTTCAAAGTCTAACTCGAGAACAGGGGTGTGCAAGACTTGTGCAATTTGCTTTCATGAATTTACGCAATACCTCAAGAAGATTGCGCATAACTGCTGCTAGAAATGCAAATCAGTGATTATTGATATATCTTGCGTCCTCGAAAACACAACTGCCACTAACAACAGCACCTTGTGTTCTGGTTGGGTGACAGAGTTGGCGTTGTTCCTGCACTATTGTTTTGCCATGAATGGTGGCGTAATTACACAACATGGCGTAATGCCATAATTTGGAGAATTGTGGGTAACAGGCTTGAAGCAAAATTCATTAAATTACACGAATTACACGGTGTGATTTAAATTTCGACAGGGCTTAGTCAATAGTTTGAAGATTTGGTGGCCGAGCTGTGACTTATGCATAAAGTACAGCTGGGGATTAATCTGCTGAGGGGACCCAAGCCGAGGCAGGGAAAGGGTCCTTCTGAAATCGAAGCAGCAGAGCCTCTATGCACTATTACATAGTTTGATGAAGAATAAGAGAAAAAAAAATCATTTGAGCACCCATCCTTGAATCCACAATCACGTGTGCTACTGTTTATTTTAACTGTGAATATTCATTGAAGCCTAAAAGAGACTATCACGAGCCAATTGTATGGCAAGATGTAAACCAAAAACTCTTCAGCAATAACAATTTAACATACACATTCTCAAACTGTAGAAACTCAATAGTCAAACGATTTTTACAAAGGAAAATAAATTGCCCTTCAAGAAACTATTTAATACAGCACTATTTAATAAAAGGATTGTAGCAAGAGAAAAAGGCAAAAAAAGCAACCTATTCACCATTTCAAGAACCTTGTACTATTTGCTCAATTCCAGCTGATTTATAGTATCAAAAGTCAGATTTTGAAAACCCACCATTCCTTCCAGATGAGGATGAATTGCAAGCAGGAGAAGAATTGAGAGGGCTTAGGAGGACTATGAGAAGAGGTCGGTTTATATACAATTTAGCCATTACCTCCAGATAAGATTCTGAAAGCACTAGACATACCAAAACAGTAACCTTTAAAGATAATAAGAGGTTTCCTGGCAGGCTCATTAACCTATCTTAGGAAAAACGAATATCTTGGATTCTGAAGGTTTAGCGCCAGCACAGGTGACATTCGCCTGAGTGATCACAATATAACTATCATACCCCGTACTGGATATAAATATCAAAGCTCGTTGAGTGTATTTGTGCAGGAGGATCTGCTGAAGCAGATTTGGTGAGCATGACTGCAGTGAGGGAATGTAGTGACAGCCTTGGTTCCAACACTGAATTGTCAACAGACAAAGAAGGTTCATGCTTTGAAGCTGTCGGTAAGAGGACTGTGCCAGGAATGTGCACTGGAACAGACAGTCGCAGAAAGACACAGAGGGGCTCACCAAACACACACCTAAATAGCCCAGTTTTAAGGATGTGATGGTCTAGTTGGAACATGTCATCATTCAAGATCGAGAAATGATAACTAATACAGCAATTAAACCTTCTCTCGCTACTGCAGTCACTACTGAGCTGGCTTTAGTCCACTAGTAGATGCGATTCTTGTTAACATTAAGGCGAAGATTACATAGAATAAATCCAGTGGGGCATTAACACAGTGTCATGAAAAACCCTGCTACTTCACAGCTGTAGGTAATGCAAAGCTATAGTCAGTGTATGTGTCATAGCAGTCCCTCTTGTGAAATCTGGCTTTTCGTGGCAATACCAGATCAAGAGTCTGAGGACCCTCCACCAAATGGAATGCGTCAACCAAACCATGACTGATGCTACGGTTCTTCTCGTGGGTCCCTACCACAGTCAAGGGACCATTGACGTTTGTCCCACACAATGGGAGACTATAGACTTAGACAAGTATGGGTACTGTAGACCTTCTATCATCATTTGTACCTAGAAATCATAAAAACACCAAGAAACAAGACAATGAGGGCGGGACTGTTGAATGTGTTGCTATGAAAGCACTTATTGAAAAGGAAACTATGGCTTGGGTATCAACAGAGTGTATAGGATTCCACCTGATCGCAAAGAAGAATTGGACTTTGGGCTGACATTCTTTAAAGAAATATGTCAGGACAATATGCTTTAAAAGGGTGACAGAGCAAGATACTCTCTTTTATTAGAAGAAAGCACGTTGATTGTGACCAATGACCAAAAAGACAAGATCCTCCTGTGTATTGCCATACACAGGAGGATCTTGTGTTTTGAACAAAATACTAGTTTACAAAACTGTCACTGGGCATAAATTCAGGTCTCCCAGTGTTTACTCCAAAATGTCTAGCTTTTGTAATACATCTGTAATGGAGGACGCCCATGCTTACTCTTGTCTAGATGATTGGCTGCTGAAGTCAATTCTTTTTTATATTGTCACACCGAAACAAATGGGCACCAATAACCAATTGCTTCAATTGGGACACACTGTGATCCTGAAGTAATCAGTTCTAATTCCCAGTCAACAAAAGACATGTACCAGTGGGGATACTCAAAACAAGGTTAGGTTGCCCAGTAGTAGAGAGGCACGCAGTATTCCATAAGAACATTTCCCTATTTTAGATGTTGCCATATATGACAGTGAGAAAAGTTATGAAAGTATTTAGAAAAGATGCATCATCCTTTCAAGTAGTTCCAAATGAACGACTAAGCATTAATCACCTGTAAAACTAATATGATATTCAATGTACACCGTATCGGAGAATTTGTATGTCACAGAGAGTCTGGCTAGTATGAATCTGCTGTGGTGGGCACCCAAGAGTGTGAGGATGTATCCCTCAAAGTGGAGAAATGACCAAACAAGGCAAGTTTTATCAGCATACATGTCAATGTATTGGAGCTAAAGAGTTCACACTGCCATCTATGTACCAAGGTAGTGAAGATCTGCAAGGACTGCTCGTGTATTACATGCTGGCGGAAGGAGACACATCATCCCTTCTGCGCTCACCAATGGCCCAGTAAATCTGGGATAGACACAAGAAACATACATACACACACTGACAGAACATATGTCAAGAGATGCCATCAACTTAGTAGACATTCCCTGGCACAAATTGCTTACAATTTACAATTGGGACTTTATCAATGAGTTCTAAATCAGATTTTTCTGGCATGGAGACCAAGGACAAATCTCTTTGCAACAAGGAAAAACAACAGACACCAAAATTACACACTCATTTAGCCACAACCTCATTCTAAAGAAGGTGCTCTGTAGAAGAAACTGTACTCCATCCCCTAGTCAACAATACAAGTAGTCAGGAGAGGCAAACAATCATAGCAATGGTACTCATTACAAGGCAGACCTCCCAGGATATTGCGGCATAGATTTGCAAATTTATTGGTACAAAAATGGAAATTTAGCGGCACAAAAATGGAAATTTAGCTGCATTATTGCGCCACTTTATTTTACTTGTTATCATTTTTTTTAGTCTTTAATCAATGTAAACTGATTTAGCAGAGTACTCCACTGTCAAATAGGCATGTTTAAAGTGTCCAATCTGCACCTCGTGAGAGTGGGCTCTATTTCTCCCTGGGGTTTACTAGCACCCATGAATGCACCCCTACCGGGGCACCGCTGCTTCCTGGACCCATCCAGAATGTGCTACTCCCGTGGGCCAAGAGGAGTGTTTGCCTCTGGGCCAGAGTGAGTGTTATTCTATGTCAACCTGCACATCTGCAACTGACTTTGGTTTGGAATGAAGTCTGTAACAGCAGAGGGGCATGTGCAGGGCTTTAAGTGGGATGAAAAAACTGGGGGGGTCTCTCATAGGGGCGTGGCTGATATAATTAAGGGCGTGGCTTAAAACACAAGCTAAAAATCTGCACTTAGTAGAGTGCTGTCCCGAATGGGATTTTGCTGCTTCTGTCCATTCATCCAGATATATCTGGAACTCAAAAAGTAATATTACACCTACAACAAGCAAGGACTATTGGCTTTGTCAATGGTTGTAAATTGCATAGGAGAAATAAGCAACAACCATGACTTTGTTGTATATCAGTTTGAAAATGTTTCAGTTCTTGTTCGCGAGGTTGCGGCGTGGTTCGAGCCTCATGTGAGTTCAACATCCTATGTATGATTCAAAACATGGATATGTCCTTGTGGGGTGGAGCTCATGTAAAACGCTCCGAGATTGCACAATATAAAACTGAAAGCAGTGACAGCTGCAGTTTTTATTTTTTCACCCCAAGGGTAAAAAAGGAGAGCCCGATAGGGTCCCGTCTCTGCACTAACCCTGGGCGGAGTTCGCGGAGTGGGGCTTCGCGGAGCTACGCGAAGTGGGCGAGAAACTACGCCCACCTCCGCACTCCGCGTAGCCCCACTCCGCAAAACCACTGGCCGCCAGCCCCGCCACCCGCCTCCCTCCCGCCCTCCCTAAATACTTTAAAATAAAGGAATGCAATAATTTTAAAAGCACTTACCTTGCCGCCGCTGCCCGCCGCGTCCCCGGGGCTCGCTATCTTCCGTCTTCTTCAATAATGCGCATGCGCGGGCGGCCGCGCATGCGCATTTTCTCGTGAAAATGCGCATGCGCGGCCGCCCGCGCATGCGCATTACTGAAAAAGAAGGAAGACGGAAGATAACGAGCCCCGGGGAACGCGGCGGCCAGCGGCGGCAAGGTAAGTGCTTTTAAAATTATTGCATTCCTTTATTTTAAAGTATTTAGGGAGGGCGGGAGGGAGGCGGGTGGCGCCAGCTACGCTCCGTCCGCGGAGCGTGCGTAGTGCCGCCTGGCTCCGCCAGCTCCGCAAAATGCGGAGTAGGCGGCACTACGCACACTCCGCAGACGGAGCGTAGCTGGCCGCCCACCGTTACTCTGCACCTGCTTTTAAGAACTACTGGTGCTGAGCACCGGCCCACTTAAAGCCCTGGAATTGCGAAATGCTGGAGAGTCTGATTGTGTCAACAGGCGCTAGGGAAGGCAGTGAAGGTTTTCAGCAATTTACAGCTTTACCCTCAGTCAAGACTCTTTTTCATGTCTTCCCATGATGCTCCTCTGCCTTCCAGTATCTGACTCAAGGCCTCAAAGTGGCAGTTTTCCATTTCCAATGGTTCTCCGCTGACAACCCAGACCTCCTGTGGCTTCCACCAGATATGCTGCTGCAGACCCTCCACATACCTCTGCTCTCTGGTTGTAGAAAAATCTGCCTCACTCTCAGCAGCTTGTCAGATGACCACAGTGTCTAGCCATCGCGGTAGTCTGACGATTTCGCGATTTTTTCGTGAATCACGAAATCGCAAAATGCTGGAGGGTCTGACAAGGGCAATTGCCTCATAGAAAGGCCGGTTCAATTTGATGAGAAATCAATGGCTTTATAGTGTACATACGACTCCATTAAAACGTCTTGGCATTGCATGAAGGACCAAATATTAAAGGCTAGAATAGTATACATATTTAGTTACGCACAAAAGGTAATCAGGTGACTGTGGTGACTTGTGGTGATAGGTGAAAAGAAAAACACACTATATACAGTGCACAAATGCAGTGCAGTGAACAGGGAGAGACATTTCTGGTTTTCTTAACAATTCTGTACATAAAACCCAGAATCAATTCAATTGCTTCATTGTATACATGGGCATTGTAAAGACATATTGTGTGCAACGAAATTTCGACCCAAATATAGCGCAGAGAATGGTGCACCTTGGTAGGGTTTTCTTCAGGACGGGGAGGGGGGTTTAGCCGAAATGTAAAGTGCTAGAAAGTTACTGCAGTGGCGGGGTAGCGGTACGAACTGATCAGTCCTAGTTGCCTTGTGTGGTTCTTTCAGGATGTCAGTACTCCACCAGCCGGTTGAAGTCTGTGACCAGATCACATATATTTACGGATTCAAGCTGTGTCCTGCCTTCTCCTACTCGCGATGAAGGGGATACTATTTGATATGAAACTCAAATATACAACTTGAAACTTGATTCCCGGTGTGTGTTACATTGTCCTTTCACTTAAAGATTTCTTATTGTGATTACATGCCAGTAATTTTTTGAATCTACAAAGAAATTGTCATACCCGACAGGACCACTATATATCGTTTATACAATACAGCTCATTCAGCCACTTGCTTCCCTCCAGTGAGCCTCTAAACCTAGCAGACTGGCTCCTAAGATGTTTGAAATTGTTTTTTCAAATAATTATTATACAGATGCATGGATGCCTTCAGAGGGTGTAGATGTCCTACAGTTAGATTTCACATTGCCAAAGGGAAGAGGCAAAAGCATGCGTTATATATCCAGGACCTACTATTAGATGAACAACCTGATCTTCTATTTCTTATGGAGACATGGCTGTTAGACGCTTCAAACCCCACGATCGCTGAGGCCATTCCCATGGGCTATAATATCCTTAGGATGGATCGTTCTGGTGGAAAGGGGGGGGGGTTGCTATACTTTATAAGCACTTTCTAGCTTGTTCCCTCATCCCGACAGAAACCATAGAGAAGACAGAGTTCTTAGCTTTCCGTTGTATTCTATCCCCTCATCAAAGCATTGCGAGCCCTATCAAAAATGTTATCACTACATTCAATTCTGCTATCTCCTCCTTGGCCCTAAAATACAAAGATTGCCTTATCTTGGGAAACTTTAATATACACATGGAGAACGGGAATGATCCCCATGCTACTTTCTTGCTGGAGACGTTACGGAACTTTAAGATACTTACATCTATCGCCTCAGCTACCCATGAGAAAGGTCATACCCATGACCAAATCTTTCATAACTTTGACTTATCAGCCAGTCCTCCTCTGCCTATGACTTGGTCTGACCACTTTCTTCTCAAATTTGATATTCCCTACTCGGCCTCAGCCCCTCTAGCGTTTGTAGGGCCAAGGGCCTCCAGCTATAGAGCTTTCCATAAAATACCATCCCTAAGTTAGCCGATGCCCTAGACCTCTCTCGACCTGAGCTGTCTAATACCCCGGACTCGGATGCCCTTCTATTAGACTCTTGGCTTCGGTCTAATATCGAGGTAGTTGTTCCGATTGTTTCCCTTTCCTCAAAGAAGTTGGCTGCACCAGCTCACTGTTACAGTGATCTTCTCAGAGCTAGCAAAAGTAATTGTAGGAAAAAGGAACGAAAATGCCGTAAACTCTACCTGCCTGAAGACAGAAAGTGTACAAATTCATCCTAAAAAATCATTACATATTGGTAGCGGCCAAAACAAAACTTCTTCCAATCCAAGATTGAAACTGCCAAAAATAAAAGTAAAGACATTTTGGGAATAGTAAAATCCTTCACTTCACCGAAGGCTGGCTTAAATGAAAGGCCATGCAAAGAAGCATGGTCAAAGCAGATTGCCCAATTTTTTCATAAAAAGATTGCCTTGATCCAACAAATTTTATCTAACATCTCGGAAGAGGAGCTGTCTTTTTTTATCATAATACTAATTGTACATTTTATAATGTGGATCCACCAACCTTACATGCTTTCCCTGAGCTCCAGCCGGACGAGTCAATGGCCTGTCTCAAAATCATTAAGTCGGGCTCTCTGTCCGACCCTTGCCAAGCAAACATTCGGACTTTACTAGCCCCCACTATTTACCCTACAGTACATCATTTCTTTAATGCCTCCTCTCTACAGGCATTATGCCAAAATCATGGAAGCAGGCAAACATTCTTCCATTGATAAAAAAGGCCAACGCAAACCTGACGCACCTGGCGAATTATAGACCGATCTCTCTGTTTCCGGCTCTCTCTAAGGCATTAGAGAAGCATGTAAACAAGGCCTTGCAAAAACACATTGTAGAGGGGGGCTTCTCCATGAATCCCAATCTGGCTTTAGGGCGAATTTTAGTACAGAGTCCGCCCTGCTGGAAGTGACAGAGTATATCAAGGGCAAACTGGACCAGGTAGGAAAGGCCGTTCTGATATAGCTTGATCTGTTGGTGGCCTTCGGTACCGTCCCACATGAAAGGCTCATAAATAGGCTTAAAGACATTGGCCTATGTGGGACAGCCCTGGCCTGGATGTCCTCTTTTTTGGGTAACAAATCTCAGGATATCTGGCTCCCTTCGATTTCATCACTGGTGCCAGCCTCTGATGTGGGTGTCCATCAGGCCTCCGTTCTCAGCCCCACCCTCTTTAATATTTATTTATCCCCTCTGGCATCCATGGTGAAGGAATAGGGTGCAAAAATTATCTCCAAAGCTGACGATACTCAGCTGATCTTCTCCTGTGATAGAGGCTTCGAACTGGATGGGGTAAGGATCGTGGCATGTCTCACAAAGATGTACAACTGGTTTAATATAAATCAGCTAAAGTGTACTCCGGACAAAACAGAAGTGGTTTTCTTCGGAAAACCAGTTACTTCTGACTGGCGTTCCCGGTGGCCCGTGGATCTACCACCTCCACCTATAGAAAAGGAGCAAGCAAAAAACGTAGGAATCGTGTTAGACAGAACTCTTTCCATGCGATCTCATATCCAAAATCTCCCTGGCAAATGTTTCGGGATCCTACGAATGCCACTTCTGCTGGAAAGTAGGAAGATCGTAGTGCAGGCCATGGTGACATCTAAGCTCGATTATGTCAACTGCCTGTACCTCATCTTCCTAAATCTCTGATCCAGCTTCGACGAGTGGTCCAAAACGTGGCAGCCAGAGCCATCATTAAACCGAAACTCAGATCCCAATATAACTCCGATTCTTACATCTTTACATTGGCTCCACATCAAAGATCCGATAGATTTTAAAGCCTTGGCCATCTTCTTTGAAGCATTCCATAATGTAGGAGCTGGCTACCTAATGATACAGGTTAATCATTACACCACTTAGAGACCATTACGCTCTTTCAATGCCAAGGTACAATGGTGATAAGAGGAACATTACTAGCTTAGTTTTTAGAAACTGCCTCAACGGTTAGAAAGTGCTTAGAGTCAAATCATCCTTTTGACTCCTTCTGAAAACAGTCCAATGGCTGGCGCAATGAATAAAGACGTATGTGCACATGTGTCATATAAACTACCAAGGATGCTCAATGTACCTTCAACATGGCACATTCTAAACTTTTGGACCCTTGGGGGGGCGTTTTTGTTACCGGTTTTATTGACCCCCTGTAACAAAAGCAGCTGCAGTGTTGCCCAAGCACATACCTCCTTCCCCCCACACCCTCCCCGTGTGGCCGGTCCAACTAAATTGTCAGAGCCGGTTTACGTTCCCAGTCCGGCCATGGGTGCAAGGACTATGCTCCTACTTTAGTGTTATTAATCTCACCTGTGGGTAATAACTACTTTTAATTACCCTGCCTGCAACTATGGGCCTTAGCCGCTGGTGAGGGCACATAATGAGAAGAGAATAACTAAGAGACGTTATTGCCCTGCAGGGGTGGGCAATAAGGCTATTTACATCACTTCTCAAAAAAATTGTGAGTGTTGCGGGAGCAGGAGCTTTTTCTTATCTAGAGATATCAGAATGAAACAGTTCTGTCCACACACAGCGCTGTCTCATCTCAACCACCTCAGTAGCAGGCTGTTTAGGCAGGCTGGCTGGGCTCCTGCCTTTGATTTTCCTGAGAGAGAAGCCCCACCAGATAAATGGATTAGGCCGTTTCCAGATGTTTTACTAACTAGCTAACAAGCAAATCTCAAATAGACCAAGGACGCATTTAACCCATCGAAACACTATAATATTGTCTTTTTTTGAGGAACAAATCATTGTATGACGTGTGCAAGTCATCTACATGGAGTTCAAGCCACATGTCAGCCATCATTCATGTGTGGATGTTCATAAAAATAGAGGAGCCAGTAAGACAGATAATACTAATCTCAGCTACTATTCCTCCATCAAACTCACCTCCAATTTGTTAAGAAGGATGCCCCGTCATAGTTGATATACAGTGCATGAATCTATATTAGATTCAAGCCACAAAGAAAAATGTTACTTACCAATAACAGTAGACAGCTAGGATCAGTGGTAGCTTCAGCCTGCTACCTCACAATACAGGAGGGTAACACCCAGATTTGTCAAATATTGCTATTCTCTCATTTAGTCACACGTAATATGAAGCGAGGAAAAAGTCAACCAGATGATGGAGCTCAAGTGATAAGCGTTATTGGCTTCATGTCAATGTTCAAGCTATTAGGCTGGACCACTGGTGGAATATGCAACATACAGAAGCCTCTAAAATAATTTACTGAGTGACTCATTCTTGATGCACAGGTGGTCTACACAATTTTTCACTTTGAGAAATACACTTCCTAATTCTCCACTTATTCGGGATTTATAGAGCGCACGGCTACTCGATTGAGTGTCCTGGCGCTAAAACACCTGGTCGAGGCTAACAAACAGGCACCATGCTTGCTGAGATGAAAATACTATTACTGAAATAACCATGTTTTCAATAACTTCCTAAAGAACAGAAGGTCCTTTATCAGTCTAAGTGCCGGAAAGAGACTATTCCAGTGGTGTGCTGCATGCACCTGAAAGGAGCGACCCGATACGTGCCCGATGGAATTTAGAGCACGAGGTGGGCGGTAAAATTGGACTCTATTCCTGAGATATGGGGCCCGGGAGCTGTGGGTTACCTTGAAGGCCAAAACCATTGTCTCTATGAGTAGAAAGCACAATATAAATATTAAATCCTGAGTGTAAAGAAACTAAACGGTGCTTGTCTAAGAACAAATGAGGTCAAACACATGGAAAATCATCTCCGGATTCAGTTTTTGGTGGTCTGTGAAGTTCTCATCTAGGCCATGCTGGTTTTCACATCTCCTCTCTTTCATTTCGTTTTGCCTCTCCCTTTTCAGTGCACCGTTTCCTCTTCCCACTTGTTTGTACTCTTCGCCCCATCTGTCAGTGCCACTTCCCTCTCTCTGCACACTGAGTTCATGCTCCTCTTTTGCAGAGTTGTTCCACCGTCTGTGCTTCTCGTCCCCCCTTTGTAGATGGCTCTGCATTTCTTGAGTCAACGTATGCATGCCTCTAACATACCGTACTACAGACCGCCTATGCTCCCTTCTGTCCAGTCTTTATGGACGGTGCATATCTCGCTAATGTAAGTGAACCTGCTTCCATTCTTTTAAGACTAGGAGCACCCTCACCCTGTGCACTCCACCGACACTGCAGACGACCACAAGTAGACCAAGGTCATGGGGCATAGTACGGTCATGATAGCAACTCCCCGGGGTGTGGCTTGGACGCTGATGGCGATGGTCGCCTGAGAGCTCGGCTCCGGGACTGAGCCCGCTTTTATCCTGCAGATCGGGGACCGTGGGGCACCCCGACCCCCACAAACCGAAGATCGGGTTGGAGTGGACCTGCTGAGACACCCGGAGACACTCGAAAACCAGTTGTTCCGACGAAAAAGCGAAGTTGCGAGGAACACGGAGCGGAGCCCAAGATGGCGCCCGGACCTTCTCGATGGCTTTGCCAAGACCCCAGACCCGTGGACGCCTAGCAGATCTACATGCATCTTCTCCACATCATATCTTTCCGAGAAGCGACCGTCCGGTTGATGGTTTGGAAGTGTCTGGGCACTGTGGCCATCCCTGAATGGATTGTTAGTCAAATTTTTCGGCGCAGGCTGGTCATGAATGGCCGGAGGCCCTGAGCGGAACGACAATACCACGAGAAACGCCCGGCTGCCTCCCACTGCGCACCTGAACTCGCCGGAGCCCCGAGCACTTTATGGGCAGCACGGCGACCTGGCGCCATAGAGTATCCGGCAGCACTGGTGACTCTCATTCAAGGTCTTCCTCGACCCGACTGCCTACCCAGATTGGCGCCGATCGCCCCCGCATCCCCCTCGTTGGCCTCCGGGGACACGGCGGTGGCACGTCCCGAAGAGTCGGAGGAGTGGTAGGCCTTGGCGAAGACGATCGAAGGCCCTCTTCACAACGGCCACGTACCAGGAGAGCCATAGTTGACGCCCACACTTGGCAGTGACTCTGCCGAACTTTCCCCCACGAGACTCATCCGCCATGGGGAAACCAAGGGGGCCCAAGGGGACCACCCCGGCCGCCTCGGACACGGAGGCGCCGGATAAGGACGATCGAGTTGACCCGGAGAGCTCTGGTGGTCCCCACCTACAACAACAATTCGACCGGGTCCTGGAGGCGATCGCAAACACGCGATCAGCCCTGCAGCAAGACATCGCCCAGGTTGCGACGAGTTTGGGCCTCCTCAGGGCGGACCACGGCAAGCTCTCGGACAGAGTTAAGGAGGTAGAGAGCTCAGTGAAGGTTCTGGAGCCAGCACAGAAGACTCTGGCCGCGTCGATGAAGGATGCCCTGTCCCGGATCGATGCCTTGGAGAAACGGGCGGAAGACGCTGGAGGGTGTAACAGACGGAACAATATTCGGGTGGTGGGCTTGCCGGAAAAGATCGAAGATGGCGACATGTTGGCCTACCTAGAAGCTTGGCTCTGGGACACGGTGGCTCCAGAGGGTCTGTCCTCCTTCTATACCCTGGAACGAGCACATAGGGTGCCGGCGAGGCCGCCGCAACAAGGTCGCTCCCCACGCCCGGTGGTGGCGCGTTTATTGCATTTTCGGGACAGGGACCTGCTTCTCAACGCTGCCAGGCACAATGGCCCTTATCAGGTGGAGAATAGCCAGGTGAACATTTTCCCAGACTTTACGTATGAGACCCAACGAAAACGGACCTCTTTCCTGGCGGTCAAGCGAGAGCTCCGGAGCGAGGGTATCCAGTACTCGCTCCTCTTCCCTGCAAGGCTCCGTATTATCCTTGACGACAAGACCCAGTTCTTTGATACCCCGGAGGAAGTATGTAATTGGCTCGAACTATATAGGGCTGGCAAAGATGGTTTCGGCTCATCATCCCAGTTGACTACGGAACCCGGACAACTACGTCATTCCAAGAGACTCAGAAGCCGCAGCGGCAAACCAGGCAAGCCCTCGACTGTGGAGACTATGGCGGAGCGGCAGGGAGTACTGGAAATGGTTTCTAATCTGTCTGGTTCACAAGGCGGCCCCATTGTTGAAGAATCGGAACCCGGCGGCGAGGGGGCTCATACGGACACAGAGGAGTCAGAGACCGATAGTGTTCACTTGCCAGTGGTTACTCCAGACTCGGCTGAGGGCATGCTGGACGGACAGGGATGACTGGCTGAGCTAATTCCATTTGGGCGGGGGTTTGCAGCGGGGGTTGTGGAGGATGCGATTAATGCCATGATCCGCTGATGGGGTTGGGGGGCCCCGATCGGGCTGACGCTTTTTGACTCGAGGCTCGAATTAGTCTCGGTGGTCCGAGACTCGAAGGCCCATTACTGGCGCCCAGCCCGCACCTAGCCCTTAAGGCTTCCCTGCGGTGGCGACCGCAGGATTAGTCGGGGATCGGGGGGTTGCTGGGGACACGGTTTGGATGGGAACTAGATGGAGCTATTTGGGTCCTGTTCTGGGGTGGGTGGGGTGGGGTTTGTTTCGGACGGGTAGTGGGTTTTTGTTGGGGAAGATGGCCGCCATCAGTGTTGACTTGACTGTAGCTTGTCTTTTGTTTGAGCGTTGGTGGGAAAGCCCGGGACAGACAATATGGGACAATGGCTGAGATCGCTAATGTAAAATGCATCCCTTGGAATGTACGGGGGCTTCACACAATGTCCAGACGTCACAAGGTTCACGCTTATCTAGTGCGTAGAGGGGTGCAGATCGCGCTGCTGCAGGAGACACATCTCACCAAGGCGGAAGGGGCGGCGCTGCAACGTAGATGGAGAGGGCAGGTCTACTGCACTTCATACTCAGCTTACGCGAGGGGGGCGCTAATATGGAGAAGGGCTGGGGTTCCCATGCAGGTTACAAAATCGGTGGTGTATCCGGAGGGTCGCTATGTAGCTATCTCCGGCACATTGGGGGGTAGGGACCTAAATATTTGTTGTGTTTATGCACCTAATGTGGACCAGCTTGCCTTCCTCTCCGGGTTATCGGGCTCATTGGCCCATTTTCTCTCGGCAACCCTCTTACTAGGTGGTGATTTTAACTCAGTAGTGGACGTGGAGGCCAACCGCTCACACCCCCCCTCCCGGACTCTCCAGTCCGGTGAGTGGCTAAAGGGAGGAAGGACTGGCAGACGCACTGGGGGCTCACGGACATCTGGCGAGCACAGCACCCCGACTCTAGAGACTATTCCTATTTTTCTGGCCTACACAAATTGCACGTGCGGCTAGATGGGTTTCTGGGATCGGCGGAGTTGGTGTCCGCAGTGGTGCGCTCTGAATATTTGACTAGGACCATCTCGGACCACAACCCCCTCCTAGCTGACTTCCGTTGGTTTCCCGGGACCCCTAGTGTGCCCACCTGGAAATTGTGCCCGGAGATCTTAGAGGACATAGTCTTTAGGGCGGACCTGGAGGACAAAATTTCTGATTATTTTGCGACCAATGGGGGCGCCGCTGGATCGAGAGCGTCAGAATGGGACGCGTTTAAGGTAGTGGTCAGGGGCTATTGTATTTCTAAGAAGGTGGGTATGAGACGTGTCATCCTTGATGACCTGACCACAGCTGACCGGAAGCTCCGTGAGATGGAACTTCGCCTCCCCGGCCATCCTGAACTCCAGGAGCGTACGGCTGCGGCGAGGAAGGTGGTGGCGGCGGAAGTCGAAAGACTGCGCTGCTTCGATTATAAGGCCTACACCACTAGGTCGCTCACGGAGGGGGATAACTCGGGTGCGCTGCTAGCATGGTTGGCCAATCCCATGCACCGGACCTCTCTGACGACGTCCATGCGCACAGCGGAGGGGCTTGAGGTGCACACCCAACCGGAGATATTAGGCTGTTACCAGCGCTACTACGAACGGATATATCGCAGTAACTCGACCAGAAACCCCGCCCTAATTGATGATTATTTGCAACCCTTGGAGATGCCAGCGCTGGAGCCCAATGTGGCGAAGGCCCTGGGCTCCGACATCGAACTGGGGGAAATCCGTAGCGCCATTAAGGGGATGGCGAGGAATAAGACCCCGGGCCTTGACGGACTTCCGGTCGAATTCTACTCCACCTACGTAGACCTATTGGCGCCCGACTGTTGATAGTCTACAGAGAGGCGAAGCGTTTGGATCGTCTCCCCGGCTCGATGTGTGAGGCCTTAGTAGTTCCCCTCCTAAAACCTGGTAGAGAGTCAACTGACCCGGCGTCTTACCGACCGTTATCAATGTTAACGGTCGATTATAAAATCCTAAGCAGCATATTGGCATCGAGGCTGCTAGGACACATGCGCTCTTTAGTACACGAGGACCAGGCAGGATTCATACCCAAACGTAACACGACCATGAATATTCGCAGGTTGTTTCGCTTGTTGGGGGAACCGCACACGGAGGCCCTGTGCCCGATGGTCCTTTCGGTCGATCTGGAAAAGGCCTTCGATAGTTTGGAATGGGATTACCTGTGCAGAGTGTTGCTGCGCTTTGGTCTAGGGGAGGGCTTTGTCAGGTGGACCACGGTGCTTTATGCCTCGGCGTCGGCCAGGGTGAGAGCAGGCCCGCTGATCTCCCAACGATACCCAGTAGAACGAGGCACGAGGCAGGGATGCTCGCTGTCCCCATTGCTCTTCGCGTTAGCGGTGGAGCCACTGGCGCTGTCAATCCGGTCCGGAGTTTCTTTCAGCGGTTTGCAGACCTTATCTGGCCAGCATTATATCTCCCTATATGCTGATGACCTGCTGCTCTTTCTCGAGGATTCGAATGCCGCTTTGAATGGGGCTGCTGAGGCACTGACGTCTTTCGGGGAGGTCTCGGGCCTTCGGGTGAATTGGGCCAAGACTTGTCTGTTCCCGGTTCGCAGGGGAACGCCCAGACCCGACACCAGCAGAGAGATTAGGTGGGACCCTAGCTGCCGCAAGTACCTGGGGGTATACATATACCATGACCCCACCGACCTCCTGGACGGCAATATAGCCCGCTGTACTCGCGCATTGCGTGGTAGTATGGAATTTTGGGCTACCCTGCCGCTTTCGGTGGCGGGGCGGATTGCACTATTGAAAATGGTGGCACTTCCCCGGTTGCTATACTACTTTCGAGCGCTTCCGATTTGGATCCCGCCGGCCACCTTTCGGCTATTGCGATCCATGGTGGTGGGGTTCCTCTGGGGATCGGGCCGCCGGAGAGTGGCTCTCAAGACGCTGATGAGACCAAAGTCAGAAGGAGGCCTTGCGGTGCCAGATTTTGAGAAATATTATCTGGCAGCTCAATTGCAGACCTTCACCCAGGAAATCGCGAGGGAGTTTCGTGGCCCGGAGCTTGGGAGGGGTACGGGAATGCCTAGGCATGTTATTTCCTTCATCGCACTGCGCCAGCGTCTGGCCCTGCAGGACCTGACGCTCGAAGAAAAGACTATTAGATTATGCTGGAATCGCGCCCGCGCCCGGGGACAGCTGAGGCTTCCATATGCACCAGAAATACCGCTGGGGATGCTGACGGCCCTGCCTCACGGGGGAGACTGGTCGCGCCTAGGACAGTGGGAAGACGCGGGATTGCAATTGGTGGGGGACCTTTATGAGGACGGGGTGTTACTGCCCTTCCAGGAAATTCTAGACCGTTTCGATGTTCCCCGAGGCGACTTCCTCCTGCACACGGCTCTGGTTAGAGCGATTCAGACGTACTGGAAAAGTGGGCTAGAGGAACCGCCTACGTCTCCGGTGTGCCAGTACGTTATGATGTCTGCGGGAACGGTCAAGGCAGTCACGTGCCTGTATAACAGATTGATTAACGAGGGCTTGCCCCCCCTCACCACACTGCGGAATCGTTGGGAGGCCGACATAGGAAAGGAGATACCGGAGACGACCTGGTCACAACTCATGCGCCGAGCCTGGAAGGGAGCACGCCATGCCCGGTTTCAACTGGTTCATTTTTACATACTCCACGGGGCTTACTTGACCCCGGCGAAGATTCAGCAGTACTTCGCCACGGATTCAGCGGATTGCCCCAGATGCCGAGCGCCTGAGGCAGACCTCATTCATATGTTGTGGTCCTGCCCGGCGCTGTCCTCATACTGGCTTTTGGTCGAGGATACTCTAAATAGGATTACGGGGAGAACTTTGTCGGTCGACGCGGCGGTGGGGCTCTTACACTGGTTCCCGCATACCCCTAAAAATAACATTTCGAGCAAATTTATTGATTTAGGGCTCGTCCTCGCTAAACGGGAGATAACCAGGAATTGGAAGGCAAGAGTTGGTCCGACGGGAGCTAAATGGCACAACGAACTTCTGAAGTGGGCTGCGGGGGAGAGCACTCTGCGATACCAACTGGCGAGGCGGCAGCACAATGAGAGGGCGCTAGAATCAGCACTGGAATGGGAGACAATAATGCATGCCCTTAGAGATTACTGCGCTTCCAGCGATTCCGAGGGTGATGATGCAGCACAACCTGAGTCCCGTTAGACGTCCACGATACGGATCTCAATGCAGTCATCTGGGGTTCTTCCCATAAGCTCTTTCTACACATACCACTACACACTGATGGCGGGGTTGGGTGGGGGGAGGGAGTTGAATCATGAGACTGTTGGGGGGGAGTTTTTTCTGTTAGGTTGATCTAGAAAAGCAGATGAAGCCCGTGGGATTATCCGGATCAGCTTCGACGTTCTACCAGATCCCCACCTGTGTTCTATGTAAGAAGACGCCGCCCGACCCTTGGGTTGTAGGCTGAATGGCTGTGTACCCACGATGTTTTCTCACGGGGGATCGGATGTATCTACCCTTTTATTCCTGCAAATGTGTTGCTGATCTGACATGTAACTTTGGCTAATTCCTGCAATAAAAATATATTTTAAAATAAAAAGTAAAATAAAATGATAGCAACTTCCCCCTTCGACCCCCCCGCCCCAGTTCCAGCCCCTTTGTCTCCAGCCTCCTCAGGAAAACCAAGAGTGGCGGAATTCACATCCGGGTCTGGCACCACCTCCCCTTCTTTGGTGATGTTTCTGCTATACCTGTTTGTGCACCACCTGTGACGAGTTCTCTTCAAACCCTCAACAACACTGAATACAAGCACTAAAGTCTTGAAAGCTTTTGTGGGCATCAGTATTAAGTCACTCCGAGGAGAAACTTGGTAGAGAATGCATGCATACAACCACACAGGCGAATTGTCGGGTCCCACGCTCTTGTGGAAACTAACTGGAATAAAGAACTCTGCTGAAAACAATATGTATCTATTAAATAAAAATGTAAGAGATTGGTGACTCCAATGCAACATATACAACACAAACCATGAGTGAGAGTTGTATCTTTTAGACTAGCGGATAGCTCAAAGGAACTTCTCCTCTGAGCATCAGAAACAAGGAACAGGGTCAGATCGGATCGACTCTGCTCCTTTTACAACCATGTTTTGTGAGCTGTTACCCAAAAGGTGCCAATTACAGATCTGTTCTCACCCAACACTCTGGGGTTTCTAAAACCTCCCAGGATGTTTTAATGTGTCTCTGCTCTTGTTATCTTTCTCAGATACAACAGAGGACAGTAAACTAAACACCAGAGTACATCAATGCTTTTATTTAAACACAACTCTCGTCTTTAAGTCTCTTTTAATGACTGTAGTAACCTGCCATCCCGGATTCTGTCCCTTAAATGGCCGGTCTTTTTATCCCTCCAGCTTAATTTGAGCCGGTGGTTTCAGGAGCTGAGTACTGGCACTTAACTATCAACACCTGCACTTATGACAGTTTGCCACATTATGGCGCTGTTTCTATCTAATTTAGAGAAGAGCACAAGAACACTTTTTAATTAATTCAATATACATCGAAAACGACAAACTCCTGCTGCCCAAGGCATTCTTATAACGTTTGTGGCCTGGAATAATCTGAATTGTCACACCTGTAGGGGGAGTGTGATGGCTAGTAGTTCTGTTGGTAGTGCAATTGGCAGCACTGGCAGGGGCAATAAAGGGTGCAAGCAGCAGCAGCCTCCTGATGAGGGCCCTAACTTGTTTGTGTTAAAAAAAATACAAATTAAGCACTGCTCCGGGAGACATCAGTGTCCACTGTAAGGGTAGGGTGTCCTCTTACTCATACATGCCATTAGACTCAATTCAGGCTGGAGACTTCCAATCTTGGAAGCCAAAAATAGATTAATTTTGGCTGCCTCCCACTTGAAATTGCAGCTGCTTCAATAGAAGTAAATGGTGGAAATACCTTCTCCCAATTCTATTTTTTAATGCCCACTTTCCTCTTTTAAAATGTTGGCATTTATGCTGATATGACACCTCTCTTTGTCGAATGTCTGCCATGAAAGCCCTCTGGGAGTGTGAGGGACTCTCCGATCAAGCCTCCAGGTCAAGCCTCCATAAACTGCTGGTAGGTACATCATGGGCATTGATTCACCAAAATGCCAGCGGTAGCGAAAGTGACATCACATACCAATTGACTTTAATGACATCACAGGAAGTGACATCATATGGCCCAGATTTTTTCAAGGAAGGCATGTCACATGCCACTAACATCACACTCACACTCTCTTACATCCCCTTATACTCATTGGTATTCATTTTCACTCACTTGCATTCCACCTTAATCTCACTCGTATTCACACATACTTACACTCAGGCCCAGGTTTACTAACGCTTTGCACCATGTTTGCATAACTTTTGTAATGCAAACCAGGGCCAGAATTTACTATCCAATGCAAACCGTGATTTGCGTTAGATAGCGTCCCAGAGTATTGCAAAATTGCGCTATGCATTGCTTTGCGTTATTTGGCGTTGAACGGGGTTCCATAGGTGGGTCATGAGTGTTACATGAGTGTTACAATTTAACCACCCATAGGTTTTGACACAAATCCCTATCTGCAAAAATTGGGTGGGAGCAGTTTGCACCCAAAATCTTGCGACTCCTTGAGGCAGGCATAACAAGGAGAAATGTTATAATTTCTCTTTGTGTTTCCATCTTTGCATTAGTGCGGCATTGTACAGCACAAATACAAAGTGGGAGACGCCTTAAAGCATAGTTTTTGTACTGGCTGGTACATCTTCCAGTGAAAAACCTATGTTTCAGAGAATGTACACACCCTTGCACTATGGTGTATGTGGTGGCATGTGGCTGCCAAAAGTGGACCAGCACCGCTCACAAATATTATCAAACAGTTTAATACAATTTCTTTGCAGGATCCCATAGGCATTTGTTAAACAGCAAGGTCATAAAGTATTTCCAAGAGTGTTTCCGAGAATAGACCTTGCATTATAGAGAACAACTACCACTGTACGCTTATAGAACACAAAGCATAGGGGACTTGGAGCCCCCTCCACCTCTGCAGTCAGTCATCTGTGAGGTGACTGGTTTCCTGTCCATCCTGCCTTATGTAGCCATCCACCAATGGCGTCACAGGATCACTCGCCATTCTGAGCATCTTTCGCCATTCCGCTAGTGGCTCCCTGCATAGACATAGTAGTTGGGTTTGTCTGTTGTTGCCTCCGGCCTCAGCAATGTTTCCGGGGTCTTTTATTGCCTTGCAGACCTTGCCAGGTAGTGGGGTCGTATCTGATGCTTTCACAGACCGTGGCTAGTAGGAGGGTGTATTTTGGATGAGGGCGAATGTTCTTAGTCCCCGGCAGTTGGGTGGGCTTTGATTTACTTCAAACAAAATCTCAAGTTGGAAGGTTCCAGTGCCCACTACATCTACTATGTGAGGCTTAAGTTCCCATTGTTGACAAATGAGTATTGAACCAATATTTTGCATCAAGCATTGGCCAACATCCGATAGCAATGGTTACCTCCTGAACAAGGCATTAAACTGAACCGTTGCATGTATTTGCTCACCACCTGCACCAAGCAATAACTACAGTACACAATGCCCTCTCCTGCACTGGCCATTAGCTGACCTTTATATCAAATAATGCCGCCTTTTATGTGTAGCCCATCTTATACTAAGCATTATCCCAACTTTTGTCCATACCAAACACTGTCCAAAGCTCACGACAAGCATTATCCCATCTTTTGTCCATACCAAACACTGTCCACATCTCACACCAGGCATTATCCCATCTTTTGTCCATACCAAACACTGTCCACATCTCACACCAGGCATTATCCCATCTTTTTTTCCATACCAAGCACTGTCCACATCTCACACCAGGCATTATCCCATCTTTTGTCCATACCAAACACTGTCCACATCTCACACCAGGCATTATCCCATCTTTTGTCCATACCAGACACTGTCCACATCTCACACCAGGCATTACCCCATCTTTTGTCCATACTAAACACTGTCCACATCTCACACCAAGCATTATCCCATCTTTTTTCCATACCAAACACTGTCCACATCTCACACCAGGCATTATCCCATCTTTTTTCCATACCAAACACAGTCCACATCTCACACCAGGCATTACCCCATCTTTTGTCCATACCAAACACTGTCCACATCTCACACCAGGCATTATCCCATCTTTTTTCCATACCAAACACTGTCCACATCTCACACCAGGCATTATCCCATGTTTTGTCCATACCAAACACTGTCCACATCTCACACCAGGCATTATCCCATCATTTTTCCATACCAAACACGGTCCACATCTCACACCAGGCATTATCCCATCTTTTGTCCATACCAAACACTGTCCACATCTCACACCAGGCATTACCCCATCTTTTGTCCATACCAAACACTGTCCACATCTCACACCAAGCATTATCCCATCTTTTTTCCATACCAAACACTGTCCACATCTCACACCAGGCATTATCCCATCTTTTGTCCATACCAAACACTGTTCACATTTCACACCAGGCATTATCCCATCTTTTGTCAATACCAGACACTGTCCAAATCTCACACCAGGCATTACCCCATCTTTTGTCCATACCAAACACTGTCCACATCTCACACCAAGCATTATCCCATCTTTTTTCCATACCAAACACTGTCCACATCTCACACCAGGCATTATCCCATCTTTTTTCCATACCAAACACTGTCCACATCTCACACCAGGCATTACCCCATCTTTTGTTCATACCAAACACTGTCCACATCTCACACCAGGCATTATCCCATCTTTTTTCCATACCAAACACTGTCCACATCTCACACCAGGCATTATCCCATGTTTTGTCCATACCAAACACTGTCCACATCTCACACCAGGCATTATCCCATCATTTTTCCATACCAAACACTGTCCACATCTCACACCAGTCATTATCCCATCTTTTGTCCATACCAAACACTGTCCACATCTCACACCAAGCATTGTCCCATCTTTTTTTCCATACCAAACACTGTCCACATCTCACACCAGGCATTATCCCATCTTTTGTCCATACCGAACACTGTCCACATCTCACACCAAGCATTATCCCATCTTTTTTTCCATACCAAACACTGTCCACATCTCACACCAGGCATTATCCCATCTTTTGTCCATACCAAACACTGTCCACATCTCACACCAGGCATTATCCCATCTTTTTTCCATACCAAACACTGTCCACATCTCACACCAGGCATTACCCCATCTTTTGTCCATACCAAACACTGTCCACATCTCACACCAGGCATTATCCCATCTTTTTTCCATACCAAACACTGTCCACGTCTCACACCAGGCATTATCCCATGTTTTGTCCATACCAAACACTGTCCACATCTCACACCAGGCATTATCCCATCATTTTTCCATACCAAACACTGTCCACATCTCACACCAGGCTTTATCCCATCTTTTGTCCATACCAAACACTGTCCACATCTCACACCAGGCATTACCCATCTTTTGTCCATACCAAACACTGTCCACATCTCACACCAATCATTATCCCATCTTTTTTCCATACCAAACACTGTCCACATCTCACACCAGGCATTATCCCATCTTTTGTCCATACCAAACACTGTCCACATTTCACACCAGGCATTATCCCATCTTTTGTCCATACCAGACACTGTCCAAATCTCACACCAGGCATTACCCCATCTTTTGTCCATACCAAACACTGTCCACATCTCACACCAAGCATTATCCCATCTTTTTTCCATACCAAACACTGTCCACATCTCACACCAGGCATTATCCCATCTTTTTTCCATACCAAACACTGTCCACATCTCACACCAGGCATTACCCCATCTTTTGTTCATACCAAACACTGTCCACATCTCACACCTGGCATTATCCCATCTTTTTTCCATACCAAACACTGTCCACATCTCACACCAGGCATTATCCCATGTTTTGTCCATACCAAACACTGTCCACATCTCACACCAGGCATTATCCCATCATTTTTCCATACCAAACACTGTCCACATCTCACACCAGGCATTATCCCATCTTTTGTCCATACCAAACACTGTCCACATCTCACACCAAGCATTATCCCATCTTTTTTTCCATACCAAACACTGTCCACATCTCACACCAGGCATTATCCCATCTTTTGTCCATACCAAACACTGTTCACATCTCACACCAGGCGTTATCCCATCTTTTGTCCATACCAGACACTGTCCACATCTCACACCAGGCATTACCCCATCTTTTGTCCATACCAAACACTGTCCACATCTCACACCAAGCATTATCCCATCTTTTTTCCATACCAAACACTGTCCACATCTCACACCAGGCATTATCCCATCTTTTTTCCATACCAAACAATGTCCACATCTCACACCAGGCATTACCCCATCTTTTGTCCATACCAAACACTGTCCACATCTCACACCAGGCATTATCCCATCTTTTTTCCATACCAAACACTGTCCACATCTCACACCAGGCATTACCCCATCTTTTGTCCATACCAAACACTGTCCACATCTCACACCAGGCATTATCCCATCTTTTTTCCATACCAAACACTGTCCACATCTCACACCAGGCATTATCCCATGTTTTGTCCATACCAAACACTGTCCACATCTCACACCAGGCATTATCCCATCATTTTTCCATACCAAACACTGTCCACATCTCACACCAGGCATTACCCCATCTTTTGTCCATACCAAACACTGTACACATCTCACACCAGGCATTATCCCATCTTTTTTCCATACCAAACAATGTCCACATCTCACACCAGGCATTATCCCATCTTTTTTCCATACCAAACACTGTCCACATCTCACACCAGGCATTATCCCATCTTTTGTCCATACCAAACACTGTCCACATCTCACACCAAGCATTATCCCATCTTTTTTCCATACCAAACACTGTCCACATCTCACACCAGACATATCCCATCTTTTTTCCATACCAAACACTGTCCACATCCCACACCAGGCATTACCCCATCTTTTGTCCATACCAAACACTGTCCACATCTCACACCAGGCATTATCCCATCTTTTTTCCATACCAAACACTGTCCACATCTCACACCAGGCATTATCCCATGTTTTGTCCATGCCAAACACTGTCCACATCTCACACCAGGCATTATCCCATAATTTTTCAATACCAAACACTGTCCACATCTCACACCAGGCATTATCCTATCTTTTGTCCATACCAAACACTGTCCACATCTCACACCAGGCATTATCCCATCATTTGTCCATACCAGACACTGTCCACATCTCACACCAGGCATTACCCCATCTTTTGTCCATACCAAACACTGTCCACATCTCACACCAACCATTATCCCATCTTTGTTCCATACCAAACACTGTTCACATCTCACACCAGGCATTATCCCATCTTTTTTCCATACCAAAAACTGTCCACATCTCACACCAGGCATTACCCCATCTTTTGTCCATACCAAACACTGTCCACATCTCACACCAGGCATTATCCCATCTTTTTTCCATACCAAACACTGTCCACATCTCACACCAGGCATTACCCCATCTTTTGTCCATACCAAACACTGTCCACATCTCACACCAATCATTATCCCATCTTTTTTCCATACCAAACACTGTCCACATCTCACACCAGGCATTATCCCATGTTTTGTCCATACCAAACACTGAACACATCTCACACCAGGCATTATCCCATCATTTTTCCATACCAAACACTGTCCACATCTCACACCAGGCAGGCATTATCCCATCTTTTGTCCATACCAAACACTGTCCACATCTCACACCAACCATTATCCCATCTTTGTTCCATACCAAACACTGTTCACATCTCACACCAGGCATTATCCCATCTTTTTTCCATACCAAAAACTGTCCACATCTCACACCAGGCATTACCCCATCTTTTGTCCATACCAAACACTGTCCACATCTCACACCAGGCATTATCCCATCTTTTTTCCATACCAAACACTGTCCACATCTCACACCAGGCATTACCCCATCTTTTTTCCATACCAAACACTGTCCACATCTCACACCAGGCATTATCCCATGTTTTGTCCATACCAAACACTGAACACATCTCACACCAATCATTATCCCATCTTTTTTCCATACCAAACACTGTCCACATCTCACACCAACCATTATCCCATCTTTGTTCCATACCAAACACTGTTCACATCTCACACCAGGCATTATCCCATCTTTTTTCCATACCAAAAACTGTCCACATCTCACACCAGGCATTACCCCATCTTTTGTCCATACCAAACACTGTCCACATCTCACACCAGGCATTATCCCATCTTTTTTCCATACCAAACACTGTCCACATCTCACACCAGGCATTACCCCATCTTTTGTCCATACCAAACACTGTCCACATCTCACACCAGGCATTATCCCATCTTTTTTCCATACCAAACACTGTCCACATCTCACACCAGGCATTATCCCATGTTTTGTCCATACCAAACACTGAACACATCTCACACCAGGCATTATCCCATCATTTTTCCATACCAAACACTGTCCACATCTCACACCAGGCAGGCATTATCCCATCTTTTGTCCATACCAAACACTGTCCACATCTCACACCAGGCATTACCCCATCTTTTGTCCATACCAAACACTGTCCACATCTCACACCAAGCATTATCCCAATTTTTTTTCCATACCAAACACTGTCCACATCTCACACCAGGCATTATCCCATCTTTTGTCCATACCAAACACTGTCCACATCTCACACCAGGCATAATCCCATATTTTTTCCATACCAAACACTGTCCACATCTCACACCAGGCATTATCCCATGTTTTGTCCATACCAAACACTGAACACATCTCACACCAGGCATTATCCCATCATTTTTCCATACCAAACACTTTCCACATCTCACACCAGGCAGGCATTATCCCATCTTTTGTCCATACCAAACACTGTCCACATCTCACACCAGGCATTACCCCACCTTTTGTCCATACCAAACACTGTCCACATCTCACACCAAGCATTATCCCATCTTTTATCCATACCAAACACTGTCCACATCTCACACCAGGCATTATCCCATCTTTTGTCCATACCAAACATGTCTACATCTCACACCAGGCATTATCCCATCTATTTTTCATACCAAACACTGTCCACATCTCACACCAGGCATTATCCCATGTTTTGTCCATACCAAACACTGTCGACATCTCACACCAGGCATTTTTTTACTTTTTTAAGAATGAATTTGTCCACCAACCACTGCCCTCTTCTACAGCGAGCATTTTTCCTCCTCCTACATCTAGCATTGTACGTTTTTGTCCTTAAAGGGAGAGTCTTGTCAAGGGTGGACAGCATCCAAGTACTATAATTCTGGATGAGAGAATTGAGACTTGGATTGCTTCCGGGCAGATTGTTTGAGAAGAATCGGCCGCGCATAAGCCCTGGTTAGCTTGTGCTCTTCCTTGATTTCATGCACATTAAGTTTTGGCGAAATGACCTGCTGGGAGAAATCTTGGGATAATGTGACGGTAACCTCCACTCGATCGACACATGTTAGTGGGCCAGGGAAACATTGCTGTATCATTTTGGGCTGAATTCATGACAATTAGCAACTTACGACATTCATAGGGGAATGTGCCATAGAAGTTGAAATAGTAAAAGTGGCCAGCCACAATGCACACGAGGAAGTGTCCCAGTGAAAGCGTACATGGTGAAAAGCAATAATCACAGAACACCCGTTGCACTGTACAAATCACATGGTGAAAAGCACCAATTGAAGGACACATGTTGCAATGTGAAAATCACACTATATAGGCTAAAATTATGAAAGCCGGTGTGCACAATGGAATGAACCAATAATAGCTAAAACAGTGGAATGCACCAATCACAATTGAGTTGGTGGAATGACCCAATCAGAATGCACATTCTATAATATTCTTATCACGTTTGGTGTGTTTCGATGCATCTACTACTCACAGCACAGAAGAATCACAATGTACTTGTTCAATGTACCAGATAGAGCGTGAATGAGAAATGGGTTAATTTCAACCTACATATTGGACTCTATAAACCCCTGTACACGTTTAGAAGGTACTGAGTAGAACACGCTCCGTGAAGTGAGCCACCGTGCACCTGCTGCTATGTAGCGGTCACAGTGCGCGTTACTAGGTACTAATCACACTGTTAAATATGGCAGTCAAAGTGTACAGAGTGAAATGTTTTAATCACAATGCACAAAGGGCCTTATTTATGGAGAAGTGACACATCGCTGCGTGAAAACAGCGATGCGTCACTTCTCAGTGCGCCCTCCTAGCGACATGATGGATGCGTCATATTTACTGATGACACAATATGTCGCAAGGAGTTACAGATACATCAGTATTTCTGACGTATCTGTAGGTGCAAAAGTGATGCATTGCTGGGGTGTGTCTGAAAACAGACGTTGCTCCAGCAATATGTCCTTTCACATGGGGCAAGCCCCGTGTGAAAGGGCCTACGTCAGTCTTACGACTGCTGTGAGGCAGACGTAAGATTCTGATGCAATGGCGTCCTAGAAGTGGTGTACTGAAATCACATAGATTTCAATGCGCCACTTGTACGAGGCTTTTTGCGGGGGAACACACGCCCTGCATACATTATAGCTGGTGAAAATATAAGGTGGCGCAGGGGTTTACAAAGTGAAGCATCTGCCTAGATGTGTCACTTTGTAAATAGGGCGCAACATGGCACATTTTTTTACGCTGCTGGTGCGTCACAAAAAGTGATGCAAGGCCTGCTAAATAAGGCCCATAATGAGCCAATCACAATTCACACAATGGAATGTACAACTTACACTACATCCGAGCAGGTTGGAATGCAGCATTCCCAGTTTGCATGTTTGAAAGTAGCAGTCGCGACAGCAAGGTGGAATGTACCAACCACAGCGGGCATGGCGGAGGCTATCAACCTCCACATGCTGAAATCTGCCAGTCAAAATAAACAATTCACAATCATAACACAATTTGTGAAATGCATTAACCACACCGCTCATGACAGATTCTATCAATCTCAGTGCAATTATTTGGATGTGTCAACCAAAGCACACTTTGTAGAATGTGCCAAAGATAGCGCATGTCTCAAGCACATGTTACATGCTGGAATGTAAACATTACAATGTGCAGAACAATGTATTAGCCACTGTCTATATTGGAATATTGCTAATCACATTCACTCATCTAGAAAGTACCACTCACATAAGGTATTATCAGCAAAATGTATTCATTTTGATGTAATTGCGTTTATTTAGCGCTTACTGTCCCTTAAGAGCATGACGAGCACATCTGATATGATCACTGGCATCACTGATGTGTTCCAGGAGAAAACGTGTAAATTGAGTTTGTGGGTATCGAGCTAGAGTTTCCTGCCCAAGTTAAAGGAAGGCCCAGAAACCAGAGCAGTCAATATATAACTGCCCCTCAAACTACCAAGTGATCGAAAATGAGAAAAAAGGCAACAAAGCAGACTTGCGAGAGCTGGTGAGGACTGTCTGATGCGGAAGTAAAAAGGCAGACAACAGGACACGAAGAGCTGTGTTTCTGCCCTCTGCGTAAGTGCAGATGTTGGCCTGTCCTCTGGTGGTCTCTCAGCGGTGGCTGCTTGTCTGCGGCCCTAGAAGGGTCCCATTGATCTTCGGGGGTAGTGCTTGGGTACAAGGAGGTTCCTAGCAGTTGGAAACAAAGATCGCCTCGCCGTTCTCATGCGATGCCCAGTCTCTCCAGGCACATAAGACCTGTATCGAAAAGGATTTATTTGATCATGAGGAAACCTTGCCGAAAGCCCCGGGGCCCTTAGAGGAAGATACAGGTTTGGGCTGAAGCCCTCAGAACCTCGCAGATCGCAGAGGCTGTGGCATCCACAACGCATCAGTGCCTTAACTTACCACTTGGAACTGATTTAGGGAAATTTAGACAGCATCCTGTGATTCCTGTTCCTCAACTGTCAACAACTGGACCTTCTGGGAGGAGGGCTATAGATCCTGTCCTTCTGCCAATGCTGCTGTGGCTCCCCTTCCGAGAGGTCGGTCGGGAGAAAGATGCAGGCTCCCCATTCTGAGCCTTCTTAACTCTCACCCAGACTCCCACTAGATCCCACCAGACCCCTCTTTTAAGAGGTCTCATGTCTCAAGGCTCCTCCCAACTCTGGCGCTGGTGGAGCAGACACCATAGGATTGACTTTTGAGAAACCTGTGATTGGATGAACTGCTGTCCTTGGTAATCTCTAAAGTGCGCTCAAGAAGCAAGAACCCGGTGCAGAAAATGGATGAGGAGGCTCTAGGGAAGGTCATATGTTACACTACCCCATAGCTCAAGCCTCCAGCCATGACATTGCATGCGCTCAGCAAGATGAACGACACATGCAGAAGGAAGAGAATGAACTGTGTGTTGCTTGCGGCAGATAGGTGCCTCATACCAGTATAAAGGATAAAATATTCCAGCCACAGTGACTGTATTGTGCAGTGATGTAATTATTGTGAGACTGTGTTCAGTAGGGTGTGTTGTGCTATCCGTGTCATTGTGAGAGGATTTATTGTGCGTGTGGTGTGCTGTGCCAACATTACAAGTGTTCCTTCGGATGTTCTCTGACACCAAGATGAGGTGTGGTGTTCTGTGGTGTCACCAGCGTGAGAATGACTGTGGTGGGGGTGTCGTCATCAGGCCAAGGCTGTGCTGAGTACAAGAAGTGCTCTCTATTCTCCTCATTCTGACACTTTGTGCAGTGGCATAGTGTGTGCTCGTGTGTGCTTGTGTGGTGGCTGTGTGCAGTCGAGATGTGGTGTGCTATGATATTGTAACAATGAGATCTGTTTTCGAGGGGAATGGTGCAACATCACCACTGTGGAATATGCAGTTTCCTGAACACACCTCTCTGAGATTTACGGTGGGCTGAAGAGCTACGACGTCATTGTCATGAGATTGGGTTCTCTGTGGGGCGTGGAGCATGGTTTTAAAGATGTATTGACAAAATGAACTCCAAACAAGAAACACTCTAGTGAAAGGCCATAGACACACTTTATGTAAAACCGTGGAATCCCCAGAGACCTTTATTAAAGAAGAAATCTGGATTGTTTTCAGTTTAGTGAACCCTGTGAGGTGAATGTTGTCCTTCTGACCTTCCTCGCTTCGATGCAGCTATGAATGTACTCTAATCCATGGTTCCACATCTATGGGCAGGGATATCTGGCTGAATCTTCGGATAATGGACGCTATCATCGTGAGAGGGCGTCTTGCATCTGATTGGTTTAATGACAGCCACTCAGATGCCACCTAACCAGAATCCTTCCCCTGTGATCAATATAAAATTGTCACTACAATCATGACGGCCGCAACAAAAAAACGCAAAAATCACAATTCAGGCATAGTCGATGCTCACACACCCTGCAGCCCTTCGGCATGGCATGTGTCCTGGCAGAATCAGGAAATGGACAAGGCCACGCATCATGCAGACGCCCAATAAGAAAAGGGCTCAGCCAGGATCCAGAAAGAGGCAATGCTCCATATGCTGTTGACCTACCGGCCCAGTTACAACAAACTCTGCCCATTGGACGAGGCACCAAGCACTTGTTATTTTCATATTTTCAGTAACTGCTTAACAACATTCATTCTACTTTAAACCTCCTCCCTTTCTCTCATTCCGTATGGTACCTGGGAGTACCACAGAACAAACCTCGTTGGCAGTCTTGTATTGCTGTGTGTGGCTCCTACACAACTGTGTCTGTAGTGCTTGAATTCACTGCCATCTGTAATTGTGGTAACTGCGAGCGCCATCCAATCTGCCTGCAGTGCCTGTAAATATAACGATCTGCACCTGTGATACCTGAGGACAGCACCAACTGTATTTCTGGTACCTGTGGGCGCCAACATCTGCACCTGTGGGCACTACCAACTACAACTGTGATACATGCAGTCTTCAGCAACTGCGTCTGAGGCGCCTGTAGGCACTGCACCTCTGGTACCCATGGGAAGCACCAATTGTACCTGTGGTACCTGTGGGCACCAGCAACTGTATCTTTGTGACATGTGGGGACTGCACCTATAGTACCTGTGGGTACCAGCAACTGTATGCGTGATACCTCTGGGCACTACCAACTGTACTGGTGTGTCCTGCACCTGTGCTGCCTATGGGCACCACCAACTGACCTATGGGGCTTGCAACCACCAACAACTGTAGGTTGGTACCTGCCAACACTACCTACCCGAGCCCGGAATTTACACAGAACTTGCCATAAGTAACATTCAAGCTAAGCTATCTGTGACCATTGCAGGGGCAGCATTGCAACACCACCACATGGTATAACGTACTTTCCAAAGATCTACAACTGCGTAGACAGGTACAGTGATCCCCTTTACTATACTCATTTGTGCACTACCTGACTTTCCCAGCCAGCCTTGGAGCTGTTGGGGGCCAGTCTCGTGCTGTAGCCCCCTTTCTTTGGTTGCAGAGAGTCTTTTGTCCATATAACTCTCTTAACTAACTGGTTAAATGTAAAATGTAATGTAAAATGTAAATGTAAATTGATACTTGTATAGCGCACTACTCACCCGCAAGGGTCTCAAGGCGCTTGTACGAATACCGCTGTGGAACCCATCCTGCCTTTCCCTGTGAGGCGTCCACTCCTGGGCACCCCCAGGGTGGAGGCCAGGCATCCTTAGCGTTGTGGGGGCCGTTGTGGAGATTAAGCAAGCTATTGCCCAGAGTTGCAGAGTGGGACTCCATTATTGGGATAGACACCAAGGCGAGAATTATCAGGTCCGTGGAATTTTGAGCCCAAGACCCGCCGAGGCGGGAATCGAACCCTGGTCCCGGGCTAGACCTCTGCATCAGGGTCTGCCGCTCTAACCATTGAGCCACACTTCTCTGGTTTGCAGCCCATCAGTTCCCAGCAGGCCCAGCGGCTGGTCAGCATGGTACTGAAGCTTGCCAGCAGTCCCTCAATTTCTTAGAGTCGTGCTGTACCTTCTTCAAGGGTCGCTACTAGCCCATCTTGCCTCTCACCGGCATCTGTCTTCCCTTTTACCACTGTGCTACCCTGCGAACGGACCGACCCGGCCTGCGACTGTGGAGCCAACTTTACATAATGTTTACTGTCAAGCTACAGATGTATGTCTCTTCAGAATGTAAATATGTGCTCTTATCGTAATTATCAGTTTTATGTTAGTTTGCAGTGATGCATTTAGAACTTGTGCCAATAAAAGCGTCCTTTGTTTCCTGGTTCTGGAACATTCTAAGCTCTCCCGCTGATTTCACCACCATGCACCTGTAAGCAACCTGGCTCCACTGCACAGAAAGAATAGGTTCACAGAAGTGGCCACGCTGGTGACAATCTAGCGACCTTTATAGCTCTCTACAGCTGCCAGGGTGCAGGACGCCCCACACTCCCCCCTCCCCCCCACATACAGAGCCGCAAATAATCAATTGGTGCTGTACAGGGATTCTGTATCTGCACTTGTTTGTTATCCAGGTCGGACTGGCCTACAGGGCAATCAAGCAAAGCCCAAAGGGCTGGTCTGAAAGGTTGTTTTTTTTAGCTCTTGGTGGACCTGTTTCATGGGCTGGGGGGCAGGTTTTTATTGTTGATTTTCCTGATATTACCACACACATTAGTTATAGCAAGCAGAAACGCATGCAGTCTCCAATACTGTGCATAATACCTATTCAGCATGTTTTTATAAGTTGAAAAGTGTACTGATTTTCAAATGTTGCCACTTTTTTACCTATTAGATTAGCTAACGAGGCTCCACATTTATTTTGGTGCTCTGGCCTATTTTTGATTCCAGTCCGACCCTCTTTGTTATCAGTCTGATTGTGATGCTGATGCTACCACAAAAGGTCTCTCCACTCTACTTACCCGACCCAAACAACAAAGCATGATGGGAATATCGAAGAAGCACCTGAACACTGAAAATCACATATTGTCATGTTTTTTTTACAGAGTGCAACCTGATCGGCCTTAAGGAGTCTCAATAATTCACAGAGTGGGTCTCAAAGAACGGTACTTTTAGTGGGAAACTCTTCTGATTCTCAAAAGATCATCACTTTCTCCTTGCATGCCAGGCTCCATAAATACTCTGCTACATTATCAGGATTGAGACTTAGC
This sequence comes from Lissotriton vulgaris, assembly GCF_964263255.1. Taxonomy (NCBI): domain Eukaryota; kingdom Metazoa; phylum Chordata; class Amphibia; order Caudata; family Salamandridae; genus Lissotriton; species Lissotriton vulgaris. Next base: position 829,541,811 of record NC_141695.1, read on the forward strand.
ACAGACAAGTGATCTGGCTTAAATGGTGGAGAGTGGGGCAGTGGAAACCAAAGAGATTGTGAACACTAGACTGCTGACTAATACACTTAGCGGTACAAAAGGGGGTGATGATGGACGGAGCATCTGAACCAAGCAAACACTCACACCCAGTCAACAGATCTGGGTTTAATCCATCACCGTTCTTTAGCCCACTCTGCCACCCCAGTTCAGACATGGCCATATGCAAATCAGTCTGACCCTGTGCCTCATGGGAACAGTCCAACCCGAACTGCCAAGCCATGCCTTCCCTGGACCGGAAACAAGCTTCCTAGGACCGGTTTCTGGCATTACAGCCGTCTTCAGCCAGGCTTGCTTGAATCCAGTGACAAAGTGAGCAAGGAACTCACGTCTGAGCATACCCTGCCAACTTATGGCGAACAAAGCGGTACAAAAGGGGGTGGTGATGGACGGAGCATCTGAACCAATCAAACACTCACACCCAGTCAACAGATCTGGGTTTAATCCATCACCGTTCTTTAGTCCACTCTGCCACACCAGTTCAGACATGGCCATATGCAAATCAGTCTGACCCTGTGCCTCATGGGAATCCAGCCCAAACTGCCAAGCCATGCCTTCCCTGGACCGGAAACAAGCTTCCTAGGACCGGTTTCTGGCATTACAGCCGTCTTCAGCCAGGCTTGCTTGAATCCAGTGGCAAAGTGAGCAAGGGACTCACGTCTGAGCATACCCTGCTAACTTATTGCGAACAAAGCAGTACAAAAGGGGTTGGTGATGGACGGAGCATCTGAGCCAATCAAACACTCACACCCAGTCAACAGATCTAGGTTTAATCCATCACCAGTTCTTTAGCCCACTCTGCCACCCCAGTTAAGACATGGTCATATGCAAATCAGTCTGACCCTGTGCCTCATGGGAACAGTCCAGCCCAAACTGCCAAGCCATGCCTTCCCTGGAACTGAAACAAGCTTCCTAGGACCGGTTTCTGGCATTACAGCCGTCTTCAGCCAGGCTTGCTTGAACCCAGTGGCAAAGTGAGCAAGGGACTCACGTCTGAGCATACGCTGCCAACTTATGGTGAACAAAGTGGTACAAAAGGGGGTGGTGATGGACGGAGCATCTGAACCAAACAAACACTCACACCCAGTCAACAGATCTGGATTTAATCCATCACCGTTCTTTAGCCCACTCTGTCACCCCTGTTCAGACATGGCCATATGCAAATCAGTCTGACCCTGTGCCTCATGGGAACAGTCCAGCCCGAACTGCCAAGCCATGCCTTCCCTGGACCGGAAACACGCTTCATAGGACCGGTTTCTGGCATTACAGCCATCTTCAGCCAGGCTTGCTTGAATCCAGTGGCAAAGTGAGCAAGGGACTCACGTCTGAGCATACCCTGCCAACTTATGGCGAACAAAGCAGTACAAAAGGGGGTGGTGATGGACGGAGCATCTGAACCAATCAAACACTCACACCCAGTCAACAGATCTGGGTTTAATCCATCACCTTTCTTTAGCCCACTCTGCCACCCCAGTTCAGACATGGCCATATGCAAATCAGTCTGACCCTGTGCCTCATGGAAACAGTCCAGCCCGAACTGCCAATCCATGCCTTCCTAATACACTTAGGCACTCACTTCCTGGTTACTGATACACTTTCGGGGCATAAGAGGTACAGTTAGTATTTAAGACTCAGTTGACTTTACAGAGTAGGCATCAATAATAACATACATATGCAAGGAAACAATATTAATCGCAGTTTACAACGCAGTCTAAAATTAGTTGATATCCCAATTGCTAAACAGAGCAGGCATTCTTCTGCCATTCGCTAATAATCTAACAATAAAAGGGAAAGTATTCAAAAAGTGGTAGATGAAATGCTTGAACTAATCTCAGCCATTGGCAATTACTTGTGGCGGCATTCCAGTCCATCGTTATGTTACACATAATGCCACCTTAATTTGGACCCAGCTGCATGTAAATCTGTCTTGATCCCACTCCAATGGGAACAATCCAGCCTGAATTACCATGCCAGGTCCTCCCTAAACCGGAAAACAAGCAAACCAGGACAGGTTTCACTCTTGTTATGGGATCTTTGTTTTTTAATTTCCTAAGTTTGACGGGTAGGTCCAGACGTGGGTGCCGTGCTCACTGTGCCACTGGAATCAAGCGCTACCTGGATGATGAGCCCATACTAAGGGCCAAATGAGTCCTAGGTTGCTTATGTTCCGGTTCAGGGAGGACCTGGCCTGGCAGTTAGGGCTGGACCATTCCCATGAGGTTCAAGGTCAAGAATGATTTGAATATGGGTGGGTCAAAACTGAGGAGGCACGGTGGGTGAAAAACAAGGGATTGGGATGCAAACGATCACCAGTGGCTGAGATTAATTCAAGCATTCCATCCATGACTTTGTTTTTGATGCACTGTTCCAGTGCAATCTCCGGTCCACTGCATGCCGCCTTTGTAAGTAGCTATACCTCTCTCCCCCTAATAGAGCATGCAGCATTTATAGCCCGTGTGAGGGTAGGGCACACCCCGGCATATAGACAAGGAAGCATAGCTTTGTGCAAGACGATGATACCATATCAATATATAAAGCAGTCGGTATGCATGTGCCATGCAGGGATATCAGAGGAGCAGAACAGGGAGCTAATGCCTGCACAAGGAGCAACAAACGTTGCTGCTTACCACCTCTGCAAGCAGCAAAGATTCCATTTACCGTGCAGAGTAAGCAGTACTGACCACTTGAAGAAGTGATTTTCAATCCACTGCACCGAACGTGCAGTACACACAGCCTGTTCAAGGTGTTCTAATAGGCAACACACTTCAAAGAGCAGGCAGCATGTGCAGCACAAACCAAGATCTGACACCCTGCCCATTGTACATTGCCTGTATATTCTGCCCAATGCACAGAGCAGGTGGTGCATGCACTGACTGTGTGCCACTCACTGTACACACCAGGCTGCACTGGAGCCCTACAGCTGTACTCCCTGTTCGGTGGAGGCGGTATACCCTGCTGCAAGGAGCTCCAGTGATGTAGCCACTGTAAGAGGTCTCTGCAGGGCACTCCATGTAGACATTTGTGAGCAAAGGGACGCCGGACTTTCCTTCTGTGGGAGAACTTAACCCCATGGGCGGATGTTTGTGTCCCCCTAGTTCAGGGCAGAAAGGTGAATGGAGCACAGAGGCCCACAGCACCTAAGAGTTGGGTGGAGTGGTTTGTCCAGTGGAATGAACAACAAAGCCCATTGCCCACAACTCCATATCAGGCGACCCCTCTGGTTTCTCCTGACCTGTAGCTGCAGGGCAGGTGTTCACACAGATAAGGCAGGTGGAAGTGTCTTGTATCAGGTCCATATCACTTGTTAGGTCTTCGTCCTCCATCCAACAGGAGGTAACTCAAATTGCTCCCATATTTTAAGTCTTGATAAATCTCCTGGGTTTATACCTAAGAGTGAAACACTTGTGAGATGACTAACTAGCTTATCAAGGCTTACACAGTGGGACTTTGTTAATCAAGTGTACAGAGGTTTCTTACACTCACTGCCTTCGCTAGCGCCACAGAGAAATCCAGACTGTCGCAAAAGATACTTCGAGCTGCAGAGCTCGTAGGGTGTGTAACATTGGCCTTATGTGTCTGTTTTTGTGACTTAGAAAAATATGAAAACAAACACACCGATCCCATCAGTGAGCGCAAGATATGGGTAGGTTATCTTTACCAGCACACCCCGCCATCCACTCACTTCAACAAAAGATTTACAAGCCTCTTTCGGCGCCACCACAATGTCACTTTTAGTGATGTTGTGGTGGCGATGGGGACTTCGCCTTATTTACAAGCCAGCATTAAGCCACTTTACGTGGCTTAACGCTACCTTGTCAATAAGGCCCCCTTTCACGCTGTACTTAGCGTGAAAGGAGAGGGGAATGGGTGTTGCAGTGGGCATTCCACCGCAACACCCATTGATTTTTACAAGGTAGGCGTAAATAGGAGGCAGCGCCAAAACTTGAGACCAGTGAAAACCTGGTCTTAAACAGGCAAAAAGGTGAGAAATGCTTTCTTTCTCTGCGTTGTTGCTGTTTCAAAGTGTGCTGCGTTGTACAGCACACATAGCAACAGCACACTGTCATCAATTGTTTATGTGCAGGAAGGTGACACTTCCTTCACATACACAATCCAAAAAACAAAATGACTTTTTGCAACTTCTACGTGTGCTGCATTAAGCATCACACAAAGAAGTTACAAAACGTAATTTCAAGATTGTTTATGTGCAGGAAGTGAGATGGTGATGTTATCTATAGGTTGGCTCTTAAACAAACTGCAAAACTAACTTTTCTTTTTAAATTATAAAGATAAGAGTAAATTAAGCAACCAATCAAGCATTAAATAAATTATAAGTCACAAATAAAACCCCTGAAAAGACAACAGTTCGGTCTAACAATTATTTGAAGAACAATGATTGAGATAATTTAGCTGCGGAGAGTTTCGAGTCTTTCCTTGTATATTCTATATAAATGCCTATCAGTTTTCTGAGTAAAGAGACTGACTAGAGAAAGAAGGGCATTTGAAATATAACAACATAATCAAGGTACAGGGGTGGCCTTAGGCATGTGCAAGCTGTGCACCTGCACAGGGCCGCCAAACCCCAGGGGCCATCATGCCAATATATATTTTTAATATATTAATCCTCTGAGGATGGATACATATTTGCGTGGCGGGCCCCGGCAGGGATTTGGGGGCCTCCGGCTCTGTTCCACTTCCAAACACCCTGACCCCCCTCCTCTCCGCTGGCCTCCGTGCTCCGCCCGGACCCCCTTTTCATGGGGCCCCCTATCTATGCTTCCTGCCCAGGGCCGCCATGAGCCTAGAGCCGCCCCTGCAAGGTAGCTACAGGTCCTCGGTCCTCGGCTACCCAAAGCTTCCCTCACCTTTACCCATACACTTTTGGATGTAGAATACTTTTTTTATACCGTACTCATTTCAAAACGTTGGTTTTGATTACCGGAAACCCAATCGACTCTTGCATACCATTGGCTGGACAACAGAGCTGGGAGAAGCCCTAACACCAGTATGATCAGTAAAAATACCCGGGAGTTTGGTTCAAGCCTTAACTCTCACTAAGACAACAAATCACTGTTGTGGCTTGAAATACTACATTTTAACTAAGAATGCTGATAAGACTCCTACCTCGAGTACACTTTAACCACACACTGAATTCACAAGAGTCCTTCTTTTGTCTCTGCTGGTCTTTGTATCATAGTCTGCATTCGCACCCTGAGGGTCTGCATTGGTGGCCCGTTGAAGGCTTCACAGAAACTCTAAATGACACAAAAACGAGCTAACCGACTATCTTATGCTAAGGAAGCAAGACAAGATTACTCTATCCCTGAAAGAACTGTTTACCCGAAAGGATTTGAAGACTGTACACAGAACTCTGAAAACTTTGCTTTCTTCCTCCTGGAGCAGGTGAAGTTCTTTCCCAGGATGCTTTTTTCCGGCCCAGGGAAAACATGGCTTGGCAGTTCGGGCTGGACTGTTCCCATGAGGCACAGGGTCAGACTGATTTGCATATGGCCATGTCTGAACTGGGGTGGTGGAGTGAGCTAAAGAATGGTGATGGATTAAACCCAGATCAGTTGACTGGGGGTGAGTGTTTGATTTGCTCAAACTCTCCGTCCATTATCCCCTTTGGTATCGCTTTGTTCGCCCTAAGTTGACAGGGTATGCCCAGACGTGGGTCCTTTGCTCACTCTACCACTGGATTCAAGATAGCCTGGCTGATGAGGATTATGAATCCGAAACCGGTCCCAGGATGCTTGTTTCCGGTCCAGGGAAGGCATGGCTTGGCAGTTCGGGCTGGACTGTTCCATGAGGCACAGGGACAGACTGATTTGCATATGGCCATGTCTGAACTGGGGTGGTGGAGTGAGCTAAAGAATGGTGATGGATTAAACTCAGATCAGTTGACTGGGGGTGAGTGTTTGATTTGCTCAAACGCTCCGTCCATCATCCCCTTTGGTATTGTATATGTATTTTATGGTACGTGAAAAACTGCCAAACTTTCTACAACTGAATAAAGAATTATGGAAAGAAAGAAAACTATGACAATAAAATATGGTTGAATCATTCTGTGGGGTGTCGGATACTTTGTGAGACAGAAAAGGAGTGACTTTCTCATAAACAGTTTGTAAGTGAAGATCATGGACTCTGGAATGTACAAGCAAATCTTAGTGATCACACACGGAACTGGATCTGCTCCTTTTTTTTAGAAGGGACAGACCCACTCTCTTCATTCACTACCGTAAACTGACAGCCTTGTAACCAGGGCACAATTTGTAAAAAAAAAACAAGTGCCAGGGCTCTTGTCAGGAGGCCACTGCAGCTTGCACCACACATTGCCCTTGCCATGCTGCCAAAGATAGTAACCACACAACTACTAACCCTCACACTCCTACAAGCGTGACAATTCAGACTATTTCAGGCCCCCAAAACTAAACGAATGGCTTGGGCGGCACATAATAGTAATTTTTAATGTATATTGAACTAATAATTAACTGTTCTTGTGGTTATCTCTAAATTGGTGTACAGAAAGGGGGTTCACCCAACCATAGACACTGGGACCTGGGTAGTACCGGAACTGAGAAGAAGGGGTCCCAGCAATAGACAATCAATTCAAACAAATTAATAAAATTAGAGAGGCATTCAATGGCACTACACTGTATTTATTCACAATGTAGGTATATATTAAATATCATATCCTTAAATAAACACTCATAGGCTGTAAAGTGCCCCAGGGGGTAAGGGAAGTGATGAGGTGAGGATAGGGTGGATAGGGAATAGTGACAATAAAACAACCAAATGGCAAATCCGCACTTGTATGTCAATTTAGATATAGACCAACAAAAGACCATAGGTTCAACACATCACTTAATTAGCATCATACTTCACATAACACATTGAATGTTTAAATGATGGAGTGAAGCTGAAAAACAAAGGACAGTTGTCGACGTTTCGACCCTCTAAAAGTTGCAGGAGTTTAGTTATACCCTTGCTTCGGGGTCTTCATCAGGACGGGGTAGGGGCAGGCAACCAATTTGATTGTTGCTCGTCTTCAAATTGAAAGTTGTAAAGGTGGAATACTTCATAGGGTGTTAACCTCGGATCATGGTATGCCGATGCTGAAAGGCCCACAGGTAGTTAAGGATGGGCATTCACGGTGGAAATGAATCAGGGCATGCGGTCAGGAATCCGTAGGTAGACTTTTGACTGTATCAATCCCTGTTCGTTTGTAGTTTTAATGAAACACAACAAATTAGGCACCATCGGAGGCAGAGTGAATCGGCGTTTCTCATCAGCTTGCGTCTGGAAATGGAATCACTAAATTGAGCATACAGCGCCACCTAGTGGCAGACTATCACAAGTGCCAGTGTTGACAACTAAGTGCCTGTGCAGAGCACCAGAAACCACTGGCTCAAATTAAACACTGACAATCATTATTCTTAAAATTCATAGGAGTCTAAATACCAAGCAAGCACTGGTAAAGCCAACAAGTCATTTTCAGTCAGAAGCCAGACTGACTGAGAAGGAACGCAAGTGGTGAGAGGAAACCGCTAGAGGTGGAGGAAAATAAGTGGGCAGGCTCAAAGTAGGAGTGAGGGGGCAAACTAGGGGAGACACAGCAGGGGTGCAACCACGTGCCCCTTAGCAGGGCATGTGGTGTAACAACAGTAGGGTCGGGAATAAACAGAGCTGTGATGAATGGCATAGCATCGGTTGAAGCACATCATGGTCGGTGCATCAGTAGGAAAAAGCATACACTGACCAGTTTGTCCAGTTCTTCATATTCAGAACATCTTTAGATGCCAGCTCAAGTAGGGTGTTGGGACAGTACTAGTAGCCATGACAGGGAGCTTTTGAGTGATAAGAGGGACAGCAGCCATGAAGCTCTCTAATGCCTTGGGCAGGGAGACATGGAATCCGTCAAATCTCTGGGATGCCGGAGAGCAGTGGGGCAGAGGAAATTGAATGGCCTACCTGCAGCTGCAAGGGAATATAGAGAGGCCCAGCAAATACCAGCGAAGCTACCACGTTCTCTAAATGGGAGGAGAGTACACAAAGTAAAAAAAAGAAAACACTCATCATTGTTCGCTGCATCATCAAGCTCACATACATGCCAATTTTTTTTAAAAAGTCAACGACTTAAGGTAACTGATCCAAAGCCCTCTCTGAATTGTGTATGTTGCATTTGTGTGTGACTTGATATGGTTGACAGTTAATGCAGTCTGTAGACCTACCAATAAAGTGGGACATAATCAAAAGTAAATCCTAAAGGAGTGTGCTGCAGTCCAAAGGGCTACTCTCTGCACCCCTCCCACCCGCAGTGCCCACAACTGTTACTTACCCAACAGAAGCTGTTTCTCATGCACAGTTTCTGCTTTGTGAATTGTTTCCTGACAAAGGCAGTCGACCACCAATCAATACTCCTCGACAGCTGGTGACACAAACCACTAGCAGGAATCTTTGATGGGTGCAAGAAAAGGTAAAATGCCCTGTTGCTTCCCCTGTTGCATTGCGATTGGAAAGGACTTGCAATGGATGCATTGGGAGTCACATTAAAAATTGCTACTCAAAATACACTTTACTATATTGACTATTCCTTTTATTCCACATCCAAGCCTGCCACAGTGCACAGCAGCTGTTCTGTGTGGGAACAAAAGCACTGATGCATGGACCCACACAAGTCCCCATGAAGTGCTCTCCTCCATTGCTGTGGCCTTGTGTTGATGCTGTATTCAGGCCACACCAAACTCTATGGAAGATCCATCAACACTGACTGCCTAGCTACATGCTACACTCAGATGAGGCATATGGTCTTATTTGTAAAATGGGTAGGTCGCAACATCCCAATCAAAATCCCCACTGACTAGAGTCCTGAAAATCAAAGCGCTATTCACTTGCACCTCCTGCCAAACACCTTAGCAGTGGGAATCATTTCATGCCGAGCTCTCGTTCAGGCGCTATATAAACAAAGTTTCTTTCAAACCACCAGCTAAGGTACAGCCCCTCCAGCTATATCAAGTCAGATGGATGTCAGTGAAGGGTGCTCATGCCAGCCAGCTGATGGTACAAAACTGTTCAGGAGATTTCTCAGGTAGCTGCACTGCCTGAGGGAGGAACTGTTGTGTGTGTGTTAAGGCCTGGTTTGTTTGCCTCCACACCATTTGTACTGGCAGCCCATCATCATTTCTAGGTCTCGCGCCTGCGTTACAGTGCGCAGCACTGCTCGAGCAGCGAGAGACCTCTTGAGGGGCGGTGGGAAAATGTACCTAGGAATCGCACATGCTCGTGCGTGTGCTTTTCCTTTTGTTGCCCGCTATTGGCCTTTGCGTGTGTCTTTTTATAAGACAGCACGCAATTGGTCAAAGGCAGGCGCATTGCTCCGCCCATGGCCTATTGGTGTCTGTTACGAGCACCGCCCGTCATGTGGTTTCAATTATCGTACCCAGACACGGGCGCAAAAATTGAAAGCACGCGCGTGCACGCCACTCACGGGCTTGTGTGACTTTGTCAGAGGCGAACTTCAACTTTTTACATGCAGAAGATTGTCTTTAAAGATGGAAAATCAGTCTGCAGGTTTTATCGAGCAGAAGCAGTCGTCCTTGTTGCCCTGCCAGTCTAACAGCCCTCAACTCAGAGAGTCTGAAGGAAAACTCGGCAGCACCAGCGCACCATGCATTCTAGCCCATAAGTCAAGGCTGTGGGGGGAGCAGCCTCACACAGTCTGTTTGTTGCTGCCCACCAGAAGTCCTGTTCTAAGGAGCATGGCTGCCGGTAAGCTGGGAATGGATGGCAAGTGTTGGCCGATCACAGAATTGCAACTCCTGGCCCTAAGCAAGAACGGTCTGCAAAAAGTGTAATGAGTGCAGTATTTTTCATATTATTATAGGATCATTAAATAGGTGGTCGTATATGTTGTTTCCCAAGTCTATTGGATACATGCTGATGTCCATGATTAGTAGCAGTTTTAAAATTATATGGTTATTAAATAGGTGGAAGTATGTAATTTCCCAAGTCTATTCAGCATATGCTACTACCCGTTTGTACAGCAGTCGTTAAGCGTTTCTCTGCTACAGGTCAGCGCAGAATTAGCAAAAAATCGCATTTGCAGCTCAAAATGTATCTTTAAAGAAAAATAAACATTATTTAACAAAACGTTATACATAATTATTGATGTACTGCTTTGAACATAAAATTCTGTAAATATCGTGCAGAAAATGCGTACTGTTGATGGGCTGAATGTGGTTCAATTCTAGCCGTGTTCTTGTAGATTTTATTTCACGTAGATAGAGCCGAGTGAAGTCCTTGCCGCATGATTGTTGGGGAGGAGCCTTAAGTTTCCACTCACTTGTTGTAAGCAAGGGCCCTTGCAGGGTGCGCTTGTGGCACTCGTTTTCCTTCGCTCTCGCTGCAGCCATTGCAACGGTCACGTGCCCCCTGTGGGGCTACGGTTCCTGCCACGGGCTGCTCCCGAGGCCTGGCGATGGCCGATAACCGAGGGCCTGCAGCTAGGCGAAGGGAGCTGCTCTCCGTGTGAAGACCCTCCTGACCGCCGCACTGCGTCTCTTCTAGTGCTCAGTTCAGCAAACCGTCCACATACCGCCGAACCCCATAGGGCAGTGGTTCCCCAACTTTTTTGACCTGCGGCTCAGTTGACCTATTGGTCATTGGCCACGGCTCCCCATTATGTCACTTTTTTTTCGGGTGGGGGGATGTAAGTTGTTGAGTGTGCAACGTGCAGGTTGGGCATCGTAGATGGTGGCTGTTTTGGTGCAAAGAGCTGGTCATCGCTGGTCCCTTGCATAGGTCATTGCAGGCAGTCACTGTCGTCATGAAGTGCAAGTTTATGTGAAGCTTCCCGTTGGCAGTCATTCTAGATGGTCATTGTTCAGAGTAAAGAATCTATATTGCAGGTGCGAGGAGCCCAAACATCTGTATTTTTCACTTGGAGTTCATCAGGAAAACACTCTGATGCCAGGCAAGGTTCCAGGACCTGAGGGGCTAGTGGACATTAGGACTCACTCCAGCAGAGGTCCAGTTGGTGCTGGTCATCTGGGCAGTTGCAAGGAAGCCTCTGGAATCTTATTTATTTATTTTTTTGAAGAGTTTTATATACGTAGTGTCCATTTAGCTCAAACAGGAGGACAGCCAATTGACCGTTCGAGTCACATCTGAGGAACGTGGGTTCAAGGCAAGCAGGTCCAATCGTTCTTCTTCAGACAGCAGGGTCATCCTTTTCCTGAATCGTCCACTGGTCCAGGTGTGCTCTGATGAGAGGTTCCGTCAGTGCCACTCTTAACCCTAGTGCCAAGCTGTGGGTGAGGACTGCCCCCTTTGTCTAACCTTACACCTTTCCTGGGTTTGGCTTCAAACTTTCTAGGCTAATAAAGGGAAGACAGACCTAGATGTGAGTTGCATTTGTCAGTGGCAAGGGAGGGAGCTCTTTGAGGTCAGGAAGGGGGTGCAATACCTGAGTCTACCCTTTGTGGCTCGGGAAAGGCAGAGTACAACTCCCAGGACATCCTGCTCTGGGAAGAAACACCCAGCACCCCACCCAAAGACCTTTTGTCCCAATGTCTCAAAGGAATACGCGAAACACCACAGGACAGCCATTCTCAGTCATTTAACCGCGAACACTGGCAGAAAGGCACAGTTCCTTTAAGCAGAACAAAGCCAACTTTCTAAAAGTGGCATTTTCAGAACAGTACAACTTAAGTACACATGTCCTACTTTTTAAATACTGTGCACCCTGCCCTATAAGCCTGTGGGACCAAAGGAAGGTTTAGGCCTGGCAAAGGGTTTATTGTGCCAGGTCGAAATGGCAGTTTAAATCTACACTATAGCTTTAGTGACAGACCTGTGACATGTTTTACAAGGCGTGGCACAATGAGTGCTCCAACAGACTGGTAACCTAACAAAGAAATATGCCAATACTGATGAAGTCCTTTAGCACACCTAATGACATCCAAAGAAGAAAAGAAATTCCAAAATGGGGAATGCTACTTAATAGCTATTTATTTGAATCAATTTTTGAAAATGCCAAACGTGGTACTTAGTCCATTATAAATTGAAGAGTTGCAAGTGCAAAGATGAAACATAGGACACAATAAGGTAAAATCACAATCACCGGTATTCACCTGTTACAACGCATTTTTTACAACGCACTACCACTACAACGCATTCATTACAACGCATACCATTACAACGCATAGCGCTGGGGGGCGCTCTAGGATAAGAGGTAAGTTTAATTTACTATCCAACACCTTCCCTAGGGTCCACGGGGACTGGAGTTAGAATAGTAAATTATACTTACCACTATCCAGCACCCCAAAGCACTATGCGTTGTAGTGGTATGCGTTGTGAATACCGCGTTGTAATGGTATGCGGAGTAAAAGTATGCGTTGTAACGTCATACATCCCACAATCACCACTTCAATAGTCTCACATATCACAGTCCTCCCACTCACATTCACATTCAAACAGTCAAACAAAAAATACAACAATTACAGAGATACTTCCCATAAAATTGGTAGTGCAATATACCAGTAGGGGAAGTATAAGTAGTCTGCTATAGTTTCAACAGAAGTTACAGAGGTAATTTAGAGGGGTAACCAACTAAAATGTTTTTTTAAACAGTCAGTTATATTCAAACCACAAATTTTTGTGAAAAAAATAATATACAAAGAGTTTAAGTGCAATACAAGTTAGCACAAGAAACACAGAAGCAGACCGAAGAAGAAAGGCCACGAGACTGGTAGCATTTAATTTACAGGCCCTAAGTACAGATAGTACCATTTACTAGGAAATGATAAGTAAATGAAATGTGCCAATTAGGTGGGTCAGTTTTACCATGATTTAGGAAGAGAGTACTGTACCATTGATGGGCAGGAAAAATGTGCACAAAGTCCTAAAAGCCAAAATAATCTGATTTAGCAAAGAAGGCAAAAATCTGGGGTGACCCTGCAGAGATGGTCAGGTCCAACAGTCATCAATGATAAATGTCAAGTATGCTAACAAGAAATACATATGTTTATGAAGATGTCTTGGCCTCCAACTTATGTACCTTATGCACAATTTCTGGTCTATGCCTCGAACAGTGTATTCTATGCATATATCTCCATTTATGGAATGCACTCTAAACATATAACATGCACTTAAACTTTTGTGCGAAACTCATTCACCATGAAACAGTAGTGTGTTTGTACTGCTGAGTACACACAATAAAATCTGGGTTCTTAAGGAGGGAAAACAAGTTGGTTCATGAAAAATGACCTGCAACAGACACAAACCAGCTGCTTTGCTGTGCTTTTATTAATCTAGAATTGAAGCACTAATGATGAAGAGGACACATGTACCACTGGGACACCTTCTCAGCGGTAGAACGATTTATCAGCCCGTCTTCAAATATATTGTTCCTAGTGTAAACAAAAGATCCTAAGTCCTTCAATCATGGGACTAAATTGTAAAATGAAGTTAACATAAACATCATCATACTACTACATTCGGTAAATGTCTATGTTTTTGTTTGGTTACTGCTCAAATACATCATACTTTTTTCGCTACTGTGACTCTATTTGCTGTGACAATTAAGCTACCATTTCATTGGCTTGATCAGTGCTGTTAATGCGCAGACTCACTGTAGCGAACTGTCAGTAACTCGGCGTTCCAGGCATCTGGGGCCCTGGGCAAGCCATTTCAAACAGCAGCTGCTGAGTTGTGCAGGGGAGGGGCTGGTGCCGGTGGGATGTTGTCTGGTGATGTAAGGGACCAGACTCTTCTTTACTGAGACGATTTAAGATCTGGATCTCATTGCCAAGGGCCACCCTGCAGATCCATGCCCCTGAGACCCGAAGGAAATTGTGTTTTTCAAGAAACCCTCCAAAATAGTTTACTTGTTTGGGGCAGAAAGTATCGAGGCATTCAGAAGCACTGTGGCTCACACAGGGAATCTGCGAGGCGGGTCCTGAGGGGCACTAGTCAGAGCTCCTCATGGTAAAGCACTTCAATAGTGAATGCGGGCCCATCCGTGCCCGAGCGTAGAGCAGCAGTGTTTGTGTGTGAATGGGACACGGTGCTGTGCTTTTCACACTCATTCATTGCTCATTAGTGCCTGCTGGGAGGCGGACACACCAGAGCTGTGTGTGAGTGAGATGCTGACAGGGGGGCTTTCTTAACTTCCCCACGATAGTCCCAAATGGGTTATTCGGCGACACAAAGGCAATCTATAAACTTTAACCTGCTACCTTTTCCACTTTCCCAAGCTGTGCGTTGCGCCCCTGGCTACTTCTAATGTAATGTATGTGATGTATGTGTCTTGTAAAGCGCACTGCTGCCCTGAGGCGTCGTGGCGCTGTAGACCGCTGGGGAACCCGTCCTGGCTATCCCTGTGAGATGGTCCCTACTGGGTATCTCCAAGGTGAAACCAGGCATCCCCGGCGAATGTGGGGGCCGTTGTAGAGATAAGGCAAGCTAATGCCCAGAGTTGCCGAGTGTGATCCCTGGTTAGAGTAGGCACCGAGGCGAGAATTATCGAGTCCTCTGACCCTGATCCACGACCCTGCCGCGTCGGGAATTGAACCCTGGTCCCGGGCCGTTCTCTGCTTCTGGGTCTGCCGCCTCTAACCAGTGAGCCACACCACTTCTCTAACGCGCACCAGGGTGCTGCGGCGCACAGTTTGGGAACCACTGCCATAGGGCATACGGAGCAGCCAATTCCTGGGAGGTAGAACTAAAATGTGTCTATTACTCCAACAAGTGCTGCATTGGTTCTGTGTTCTGATTAGTTCTAAAATCCCCCTTCTAGCTGAAGAGCTTCTGTGTGGAAAATGTTTCGAAATTGCTTCATGTCAACCTCGCTGCAGTGCCCCTGCTCTGTGGTTTTCCTTTACAAATCATTGCTTACAGGTGTGGTATTTAAAATGCATTAAGTGGGGGGTGAACCAGACTACAACTCCCAGAAAGCATTAGATTGGTAAATGAGACACAAGGATTGAAGCAATGCATCCTTGATGTCATGTGGTAGCCTGAAAACTCATATGGAATTTATTTAGTGCAGACTGAGCAAGGGAGCTGTTAAGGAGCTTGGGGACTGGATGTGGGCTCAATGAAAGAAGGTGTACAAAACCGGGACTGGAAGGGTGGGGGCTGCAGTTTTCTTCATGGCTTCAGAGACAAAGGGAGCTAGCGGTTTGTGAGCTTCCTTAGTGGGGATGATGAGGCATGGTCCGGATTATCAAGTAGGGTCCGGCCTATGGGCCCCACTCCTTTTAGCGTCCCCGTGACCATGGATAAATTAATTGCTTTATTAACATTTTTGGTTGGTAAAATTAAAAACGTATTAGGAGATAATTAGCGAAGGGGTGGTGGGGGGGATTTCAACTGCCTAGGGGCCTCCACAGGGGTCTAATCCAGCTCTGGATGAGTACCTCCTTGACATGGCTTTGCATCTACTTTCTTAAGTGTGGGATAGAGTAACTTCAATTCACCAAAAATGCCTGGGGTAGCTGACGTGACGTAAATCCTGCAAGTCCACAAAAACACAAGAGCTCCTAAGACACGATGGGGCATACGGGCATGTTTAATCGGCAGAGTGTGGGCTGGAAGACCGCCTGGCGCGCCGCGAACTCCGCGGGTGGCCCCGGGGAATTAATTAATTAATTCAGCCAGGGGGCCTTTACTGCCGCATAATTCCAGTGACTCTGGCTTTACTTCACTTGACCTCAGTCAGTGGTTCACAATTATTACCTGCTGGCAAGTAACTACTTTAAGCAAAATTATACCAATATTTATCCAAAATACACAACTTGTATGTTTTGACACATATTTAACTCTCTTTTGCAGTTTCCCACAAGAATGGTATTGAATTTTCCTACCAAGTATTAATATTACTGATTGAAGAGCAACTCAAACATTAAATAATGCTTTATAGTGTGGTACCTACTGTAGTTTGCCCTTAACTTTACATATGTATTTATTTTGAATTGCGTGATGCCACATGCTACCAGTGATAAAAAAAAGCATTTGCAATGTAATAGGTCTAGCATTACTGAAAGTTTGACCTATTGGAGTTGAAATAATAATGCAATGCCAATAGCTCAAACTTTAAGTAATGCGGGACCTACTGCATTGCAAATGCTTGTTATCCATTTGTTATACAACAACACGTGCTAACAGTGAAAATCAGGTGGGCTTTTTTCCTGTTGAAGAACAGTTGGAAACCTAAAGGACCAGGCAAATCTCAGAAGATGGCTCACTGGCAAGCGAAAAGATTGTAAGATCACACACTGGGGTAGAGGAAGGGGCATTTGAAGACATAGGCAAAGTGAGCAAGTGAACATGGCCCCCACCATCCAAGGGCCCCCCTTGAGAAGTGACCTTTCTCTCTATCTCACAGTCTATTTCTCCATATTAACCTTTAATGTACTATTCAATATTGTTTGGCCGTCTCAACCTTAAATGTAATATTCAATATTGTTTGGCTATCTCAAACTTTAATATAATATTCAATATTGGTTGGCCTCATGGGGCTTAAATTAGCATAAAATGGGTAATAAAATGCAAATCTGTTCTGGACAGGTGCCATTAAAGTATAGCCCCCAAAATCCTTCAGATGACACTTGAGAGGGATAATGAATGTGCGTTCTGGCCGACATCAACATGGCGTGCACGGTGCAGGTCAGTAAATGGGCTATGATCACTGTACTTTCGCTGATTGCCTCTGAAAGGAATGACGAATGTAAGAGTAGACAAAGAGAAAGCGCAGATCACCGCAAGGAGATATAAATTGGTCCTTAATTTGAAACTGCCGCATTCCCCGTTGAGTCATGGGCGACGCTCCTCTGCCGAGAGCCCCTGATTAATGCCCGGAGATTAATGCGGGGACGGTTTTTGCAAAATTCCGCCATTTGTCTGCTCAAGCTGATTAGGTGTAATGTCGTCCTTTCACTTGTAAGTAATGGGCTCAGTTAACTGGTAGTGGGTTAGCCGCCTTCGGGCCATCCTTCACGGACACCCACTTAAACGAGCCACGCCGAGGCCCTGCAGGCCCGCCTCCGCCCTGAGGGACGGGACCGGCATCACGGAGTCGGCCTCCTGCGTCTCATCCCCTCCCTCCAGTTCGGCAGGCATATGGTCTTCCAATGAACCCTGCGACCCGTGCAGCGGGAGGGGGAAGAGGCTCGGTACGTCACGTGACTCCTGCCGCTTTATTTACGCCGGAACTAGACCGGCGTGTTTGTTCAGTGCTCGAGGGATGTGTGGCTTCCATATTAGCGTGTTATTGATACTGGGGCGTGCAGCGAAGTCAGCAAACATTTCTGTGTACTGAGAAGGGAGGCGCACAGCAGGTGCTTGGTCAAGTAGGCCTCAGCGGCAACCCCGGTTGTCTAAGTCATCCATGTATTGAAGTGTTTACATTTGCTCTGTAGTAGTGCAGTATTCCGAGGGTCTGACACCCTGCAGGCTCACATCATAGGCTGAAGCGTCACTTAATTGGCCACAGATAAAACTGGGGCTGGAATTTCTTTTTTGATAGCACTAGCACAGCAGGGGAAATATAACCGGCGTATTTTGTTTCAGTCATGTTTGCCCAATGGAGTCACCAACCTGCTGAAAAATAGAGTAAATGAGGCCTTTTTGCCTCTGAGCTAGCGAGACAACCCCCCCCCACCTTGTAGATGAGACGCCATATTTGTGTGAGTGTAGTTGTCATATTTTGCCATTTGGTGACTTTTATGGCATTCTATGACTTGGGAGTGTTTTCAATAGCTTTCATCTATCAGTGAGGATTTGATCAAATTGTCACTTCCCTGAACGTGTAAATCTCAGTGTTAATGTGTGGACAAATGAGCACCACGTGGAATGGTGGATGCCAGTGAAGACTGTCTTGTAGTCCTGATATTGGTTGAACTTAAAAAAGCTTACTCATGCATCTTTATAATTATTAAAGATTACGTCGACTGTGACTGGATTAATTGTATGTAAATTACCTCTGATTTTGGAATATAAATACACATTTATGCTTGGAGTTTAATGCACTGAGTTTGATCGCCTGTATGCAATAATTGTCAATTTTAATTGTAGAATGTTACCATTTGAGAAACCTATTTATGCTATGCTGGCACTATTGCAAAAACAACAGTTGATGGACAGAATGCAGAACAATGTCATACATTCACCCCAGTACAGAGATCTGGGCCTAAATTCATCGCGTTTTGCACTCCACACCACCCTAGTTCAGACATGGCCATATGCAAATCAGCCTTGACCCTGTGCCTCATGGGAACAGTCCAGCCCGAACTGCCAAGCCATGTCTTTCCTGGACCGGAATCAAGCATCCTAGGACCGGTTTCTGGTTATCAGCCGTCTTCAGCCAGGATAGCTTGACTCCAGTGGTGTGGAGAGCATGGGACTCACGTCTGAGCATACCCATCCCACTCGGGGTGACAGATGCAAAAATAACAGTTGACTGACAGAATGCTGAACAATGTCATACATTCACACCAGTACAGAGATCTGGGCCTAAATCCATCGCTTTTTGTACTCCACACCACCCCAGTTCAGACATGGCCATATGAAAATCAGCCTTGACCCTGTGTCTCATGGGAACAGTCCAGCCGGAACTGCCAAGCCATGTCTTTCCTGGACCGGAATCAAGCATCCTAGGACCGGTTTCTGGTTATCAGCCGTCTTCAGCCAGGATAGCTTGACTCCAGTGGTGTGGAGAGCATGGGACTCACGTCTGAGCATACCCATCCCACTCGGGGTGACAGATGCAAAAACAACAGTTGATGGACAGAATGCAGAACAATGTCATACATTCACCCCAGTGAGATCTGGGCCTAAATCCATCGCTTTTTGCACTCCACACCACCCCAGTTCAGACATGGCCATATGCAATCAGCCTTGACCCTGTGCCTCATGGAAACAGTCCAGCCCGAACTGCCAAGCCATGTCTTTCCTGGACCGGAATCAAGCATCCTAGGACCGGTTTCTGGCTATAAGCCTTCTTCAGCCAGGATAGCTTGACTCCAGTGGTGTGGAGAGCATGGGACTCACGTCTGAGCATACCCATCCCACTCGGGGTGACAAATGCAAAAACAACAGTTGATGGACAGAATGCAGAACAATGTCATACATTCACCCCAGTACAGAGATCTGGGCCTAAATCCATCGTTGACATGCTGACTTGGCAAGTGCACCCACTTGCCAGTCCCTAAACCTTCCCTTTTCTTCATATCAGTCACCCCTATGGTAGGCCCAATGTCAGGGTACATTGTAAGTATAAGGTAGGACAAGCCCTGATGTGTGTGGTATGTCCTAATAGTGAATTACAGCCATTTTCGTTTTCACTGTTGCAAGGCTACCTGTTCACCATAGGCCAGAATTGGCTGTTAGATTATTACATGTTTATAATCCTAACTGTCTGAGAGAACATGGTAGAAATTCGAGTTTAGTATGCCTGAACTCGGAATGATAAAATACATCTTTTAGTGAAGTTGGTTTTAACATTCTGTGTATGCAAATACCACTTTTAGAAAAGTAGGTATTTGCCTGTCTAACCTTTCAAGCCTGCCCTGCACTGTGAAAGGAAAGGAGAAGTCTGGTAAACAGAGTGCTTCAGAACTGGTTTGGACTGGGCAAAGGTCCCTCTCCCCTCAGAGAACAAAGGATTTTGGGGTATAAGTATTGGGACCCTGATCCCATGAAATTAGATCACTTTGGACTACAAAAAGAAACCTTTACTGAGGAGATGAACCTGAAGAAACTGTGGAGAGACTAATCCCAAGCTGAAGTGCTGCTTGGGGGATTGGCCTGCAGTGGTTGCCTTACTCCCAAAGAAAGGAGAAAGGAACTTTGTGTACTTTGCTTTCAACTTGTGAAGGATCTCCAAGGGCCTGGAAAAGAGCATGCCTCCTGCTGAAGTCTCAGGGACAACAGACTTCACCCCCCCCAGATCCCTAGAGTTCTTTTGCAAGTGCCTGCTGCTGTTTTGGGCCTTCTGAGGAACTGCGTGTCGCAATGAGCTGGAAGCGAGACTCATCGAGAAGAAGCGTGTCGCCGTCGATGTGCCTGCTGTCGCAACTCCGAAGGAGTGTATCGCAGCTGGAACTATCGCACTGCACCGCATCGGAGAGAAGCGTTCTGCAACGAAGAGGAAGCGTTTCGCCATCGCTGCTGCTGCCGGAGGAACTCCGAAGGAGGATGCCGCCGCTATAGCTGTCGCATTGCACCGCATCAAGAGAAGAATCTCGCAACGAGGTCAGAGCGTGTCGCCGTCGCTGTGCCTGCTGTCGCAACTCCGAAGGAGGGTGTCACTGATAGAACTGTCGCACTGCACCGCATCGAAGAAGAGCACCTCGCAACCCTGAGAAGCGCGCCGCCGTCGTAGCTGCTGCCGTTGCATTGTGGATGTCACCGCTGTAGTTGTTGCATCGAGTGGAAGCTTCACGCATTGTGGGAGAAGAGTGTCACTGCTGGAGCTGCTGCCGTTGCATCGTCAGGGTGTCACCGCTGCAGTCCACGTATCAAACTGAGAACTTCTCGCATCCCAGAGAAGCGTGCCGCATCTGGAAGACAGTCACGTCTTTATTTCTTTGCACCTGAACTTTGCCGCATTTCCCTCGCTGCAACATTGCTTGTCATGGAAGCGCAACGCAACGTAAGGTACATTGACGCTAAGTGTCGCATCTAAGAACTGAACTGAACTAAGCTTAAATCTACCATCTTAAAGTAACTCTATATAAAGTATACTTATTTTTGATATAAAAACCTTGTGTGGTGTCCATTTGTAGCGTTGTCACTGGGTTACTGCAGGTGGTCACAAATGCTTAACACACCGCCTCTGAGATAAGCCTGTCTGCTCGTGCCAACCTACCAAGGGGGTGAGCAGGGGTTATTTAGGAGTGTAATCCCCTTATCCTGCCTAGAGGCAAGGGTCCCTATTTGTCACAAGTACCTACCTGTGCCAACTAGAGACCCCCTGTTGGACAGGCCTCGTGGAAGGCCCGATCCCTCCCCGCATGGCGGGTCACGGACCCCTGCTCCTCCTGCTTCCCGGACAAGAACCACTCCTGCAACCCACCGGGGCAACCCCCGGCCCTTCCCCGACGGAACCTTGGCTCATGATCACAACAGTCACGGCTGGCCCGGGTCCCTGCCCGAACCACTGTCTCCGGCCCAGCCGCCATTTTGGACACTACACGACCAGGCCTCGTGGCCTCGGGTCGACCTCGGCCTCGGGCCCAGCCAGGCCCCGCCATCGAGGCACCACCATCTACCCAGGGGGTGAAGAGACCACTTGGCAGGTCAATGGGAGAAGGAGTGGCAATGGCTCCCCTCCGCCAGGTGTCGATCGCCCCCAGCCTCCCTGGGCGCTGGCTCCACCCCCCTGTTGGGTGTCTGGACTCCCTCATCCCGGACCTCCCGACCTCCCAGTGCGAGGGTCCGGACATCAAAGGGCGCCAGACCTATAACTGGGGCAGCTCCAGAGCAGGAAAGCAGTTGTATCCTGGAGTCGAGAGACACCGAGACAAACTCATCCTTGGAGGCCTGCTGGCGCTGCTGCGGCTCCTCTTCGTGAACCATCTTTAAAGGCCTGCTGGCGCTGCCGCGGCTCATCCTCGTCGTGAACCCTCTTCAAGGCCTGCTGGCGCTGCCGCGGCCCTCCTCGTTGTGAACCATCGTCAAGGCCTGCTGGCGCTGCCGCGGCCCTCCTCATCGTGAACCATCTTCGAAGCCTGCTGGTGCTGCCGCGGCCCTCCTCGTCGTGAACCATCTCCGAAGCCTGCTGGCGCTGCCGCGGCCCTCCTCGTCGTGAACGACCTTCGAAGCCTGCTGGCGCTGCCGCGGCCCTCCTCATCGTGAACCATCTTCGAAGCCTGCTGGCGCTGCCGCGGCCCATCCTTGCGAACCCTCCAGCTCGAGGATTGTGAGCTCCACCTCTTGCTGCTTCTGTACCAGACCGGTACTCAGACTGTCCCGCTACCCCTCTTCCCCAAAGAGACTAGAATTGACAGGATCCTCGTATCCTGGTCCCACTGTACCGCTCATCACCTTGCCTAAAAGATATATAGAAGTGTGCAGAACTCATCTCTGTGTGGTGTCTATCTGTGGGGGGGGAAGTTACCTTTCTGTACGATTACCGGAGAGGGCCCTCGCCGGAGGCCTCTCCACCTGTGCTCGGCCGACCCTCCGGGTCCCCGTCTAACACCCCCAAATCTAACAGTGATGTTTCATACTTTTCTTGTAATCACTGATTAGTACAATAAACTTTACCACTACTACTACTACTACTGTCTAGCAGGGGGCTATAAGAGAGAGAGCATGTGATGTCACCTGTTGTCATGGGTGGAGAAAGAATGTCGATTGCTAGGAAAGGTACAGAGCCTGTCTTGCTTCCTGATTGGTTGATACATCTGAAAGTGCCTCTAGTGATTCGCTGTATGATTGTTCTGCCTTTGCCTCCATGGATTACCTGGCTTGTATATTTGGCAGCTTTGTGAGAGGCGAGGCTTGGACCCAAGTCCTCTGTGACAGGCGAATGATCGTTCCACCCTCTGGATGGGAGCAGGCATCCAGCACACTCTGTGAAGCTCCACGCAGAGCAGTGTGTTTCACATTATCTAAGTCTGCTTTTCAGCTTGGGTGCTGAATCTTGTCTGTCTGACATTCGGAAAGGACATGAAGACTAAACCCTTCGACTTTACACCTAGCGCAACTTAGATCTGCTCGGTTGGCATATAAAAAACACATTTTTGGAGAAAAGACCTCTTTCTTCCGCAGCCATCTAGACCAGGTGAAGAATAGACCTAGAGAACTCTTCAGCATTGTTAAAAGTCAAACAAACGGCACATCCCCACACAAAATAAAAGCCACCAAGGATTGATGTGAAGAAATTGCCAGCTTCTTCACAGATAAAGTGACAAAAATTGAGCAATCCTTCATCCAGACCTCAAATTCTCCTTCCCTCGCAAGCTGCCCCCCTTTAATCACCCTTGACCAAACAGAACGTAATCATACCAACGACAACCAGATCCGCTTCCAACTAAAAAATGATGCTAATTGGTTGGACTTCAAACTCATGTCAGAAAATGAGTAAAGCCTACTTCCCACACTATGGACCCCCTCCCATCCACAATAGTAAAAAAACTCAACCACATCATTGCCCCTTTCTGGACAAAAATCATCAACTCCTCCCTCACATCAGGCTGTGTCCCAGACTACCTTCAACTAGGACAAATCACACCCATACTCAAGAAACCAGGGGCCGAACCTAACAAGCTCAACAACCTCAGACCTATCTCCAAAATCCCGTTCCTAGCCAAAATATTGGAGAAGTGCGTTCTCCAACAACTTAACAATAATATTGATGATTTTAACCTCCTCAACACCTTTCAATCAGGATTCAGGAAAGGTTGTAGCACCGAAACCGCCATGCTCCATATTTCAGATGATATCCACACAGCCTTAGAGGTAGGTGAAATTTGTCTCCTCATCCTTATTGACCCATCAGAGGCATTCAACATAATAAATCATTCAGCTTCACTTGAGACTTTGAAGAGGCGCTCTGGCATTACTGGCATAGTACGAAAATGGTTCACTTCCTTCCTTCAGCACTGTTTGCAACAAATTAAAATCAACTCCTGTCTCTCTATGCCAACACGAGTCACACTTGAGGTCCTGCAAGGCTTGATCCTCTCACCATCTCTCTTCAATCTCTTCATGGAACCCCTTACAATCATTCTGAAACTAGCAGGAGTTAAATACCACCTATATGCAGATGACACACAAATCTACTACAAAATCAAATCACCAAGTGATATCCGACCCCTCAATGTCACACTAACCAAGATCCAAACTTGGTTTAACGCAAACCACTTAAACCTGAACCCAGATAAAACGGAATTAATACTGTTCTCTCCAAAAAGTAATCACCAACCAATCCAAACCTGGCTCAAGAATCTTGATGCCCTAAACTGCTCCCTCATCCTACCCGACTCAGTAAAGTCACTAGACATTACCCTGGACAAGAACTTATCAATGAAGGACTAGATCAAAAACTCTGCAAAAGGTGCACTTTACTCACTTAAACACCTCAAGAAAATGAAACCTTTAATTCCCCTGGATGATCTCAAGACAGTAGTACAATCCCTAGTCCTCTCCAAACTGGACTATCGGAACGCCATCCTAACAGGGGCACCAATAGTTCACCTAGCCCCACTATAAGGTCAGTCCTTAACATGGCAGGCAGCTCGACTCATAACTGCTGTAAAAAGATTTGAACACATCTCACCAACCCTCAACTCACTCAACTGGCTTCTCATGGAAGGTAGATGTATTTACAAATTGGCCTGCATCACACACAAAGCCCTTCACTCACATTCCCCCAACTACCTAAACAGGAAACTGGTAAAAGCAGGAAAATCCAGAACTCTGACAAGCTGCAATTCATTTCTTCTCATCCCCCCGAAATTGAAAAGGAAAACCACTCAGTGCTGATCCTTTTCTGGTAACGCACCCAGAATGTGGTTCGCACTCCCTATAGACCTCAGATGCAACCCCCTCCTTTACCTGCTTCAAAAGGGACCTGAAACTCCTTCTCCTCAACAAATACTTTACAGACTAAGGGCCCGATGTAGGTGGCCCAATACCGATCGGTAACGGCCGAAAATACCGATTTTCGGCCCTTACCGATCGGTATCCAGCCATCGTGATGTAGGACGCTGAAAACCGTCCGATTCGGTATTTATACCGAATCGGTATAGTTACCGAATCGGAAATAAACCGAATCGGAAATACACCGAATCGGTAAAAGAACGAATCGGTAACATACCGTTTCGGTAAATATACCAAATCGGACCATGTACCGATTCGGTAGATATACAGAATCGGTAAAAATTCCGATTCGGACTATCTACCGAATCGGTAGAGTTACTGATTCGGTAAATTACCGAATCGGACAGGCCAAAACTCTGATTGAGATGTAGGGAAGCACAGAAATACCGATTTTGCCTCAAAATCGGTATTTCAAATTCAGTATTTACCATGGATTCCAATCAGATGGTAACCAACTGCAACCTATAAAAAGAGACCCAAAATGCATTGCAACTTGCAGGATGGCAGCATTTTATGTCATTGCAAGGCGGCTACGGCTACAGCAGGAAGGAGAGAGGGAATGGCAAAGAGAGGAACAGGTCTTCAGACAGAGGATCACCCTGTTCATGCTCACAGAGGCAGAGATCCTACAGAGGTACAGGCTGGACTCAGACACCATTCTGGAGCTCATCAGGGACCTCAAACCACTGATGGACCATCCCACCACAAGGGCACACGCCATCCCAACGCACGTGCAGGTGCTATGCAGCCTACACCTGCTTGCGTCTGGCAGCTATCAAAGTGGAGTCGCTGCGGTAGGAGGGGTGACCCAGAGCAGCCTGTCAAGGTTTTTCAACAAATTCCTTGACGCCATGATACAGAGGATGGACCAATACATATCTTTCTCTGCAACCCATGCGGAACTGGTACAAACAAAAGCAGACTTTTACCAGATGGCACGATTCCCCCAAATCATCGGCTGCATTGATGGCATGCACATTCCGATTTGCCCCCCTTCTGCCACAGAATACATATACCGCAACAGGAAGTCTACGCACACCATCAATGTGCAGGTGATCTGCAATGCTAAGTGCACCATCACAGACCTGGTAGCAAAATTCCCAGGGAGTACCCAAGACTCGTACATTTTTCAAAA
The DNA here is from genome assembly GCF_964263255.1 of Lissotriton vulgaris. Classification (NCBI taxonomy): domain Eukaryota; kingdom Metazoa; phylum Chordata; class Amphibia; order Caudata; family Salamandridae; genus Lissotriton; species Lissotriton vulgaris. The sequence goes on from NC_141695.1 coordinate 829,567,612, forward strand.
CAGCGGCATCTATGCATGGCTGACGGCTGGGGAATTTGGTGAAGGATACCTCCTAGGTGAGACACATCATCAGACCCCCATAACACAAAGTAGTAAGTAAAGTACATGTATGCATGTGAGTAATGTTACCCCTTTTCCTTCTAGGCGACAGTGCATATGCCCTCCGCTCATTCATACTCACCCCCTACCTCAACCCCTCTACACCCAGCCAAAGGAGGTATAACCGGGCCCACAAAAGCACAAGGAATGTAGTAGAACGGACCTTTGGCATCTGGAAAAGCAGGTTCAGATGCTTGCACAAGAGTGGAGGTGCAAGGCAGTATACCCCCATCACCTGCTGCAAGATCATAGCTGTCTGTGCAATGTTGCACAACCTTGCGGTGAAGAAGGGCACTGAGGTGGAGTTGTCAGACTACGAGGACCATGACGACGATGTTGCTGTGCCACAAACACAACCTGCTGGGGTGTCTACGCCAAGTGATGGCAGATACAGATGTGAGGAGATAACAGAAAACTATTTCTGAGTGAGTACAGATGCACAGACAGGTCAATGGATGTTGAAAAAATAAATTTACTAATGTTGGCACAACGTTACTGCACTGATGTGCAACAAATTAAATAAGTACAGAATAGGTTGGGAATGTAAATTGTCCGGGTTGCCTCACCCACCCTGGCAGTCTTACTTCTTGCTGCGCTTAGCTGACCCACTTGGATGTGGCTCACCCCCTTCTGTGTGTCCGGATGCCTCAGCGGAGCGCCTGGTGCTCCGGCGCAGCTCAGATACAGCGCTGGCCGGGCTGCTGCGGCTGCTGCTGTCCCCAGCCTCGCCCACGTCCAGGGCAGGATTCACCACCGTGTTTGATATAATTAGTGCCTCCATGGCAGTGGTGATGCGGGCCATGCCCCTGGTCACCTCTGCAGTGTTCTGGGTGAGGCAGTCCTCCATGTTAGCCCCTCGGCGGCATAGCTGGGCGGTTGCTGCAGCAAGGCGGTTGATTGCCCGGTTTTGCACGCGGGCATCCCTGCGCCTACAGTGCTCGTGCTCCTCCATCTTACTACACAGCTGGGTTATTGCAGTAGTCATGCGCCCCAGTCCAGTTGCTATTTCCTTGTTGCTATCAACAAAACTCTTAAATCCCTCTGTCATCTCCCCCATCTGCAGGTTGTGCTCCCGCAATTGGCGCTGGCAAGCCAGCATTGACTTGGCCTGCATCCTTTGGATCCAGACCATACTCCCCTCCAGCCCTTGGAATACACTGCCCCCCGTGCTGGTAAAGCACTGCTGGATGTGCGTGGCCTGCGCCAATTGCTGCTGCCCTGCTGTGTGGGCTGGTGTGCCACAGGTGTTGCAGGGGTGGGTGCTGGAGCCTGACCCGCTGCTTCCTCCATGATGTTCAATGGTGTAACGATGATCCTCCTGGCAGGAGATGTGGCAGGTGCTGGGTGGGTCTGTGTGGGTGAGTTCTCCGGTGAGAACTGCAATGGGGGCGTTAGTGACAGTAGGGGGGAGTGGGGAAATGAGAGGGTATGTCCTGTGTCATCCTCATTGCCCACGGCACTGCTGTTCTCCTCCTCCTCCTCCTCCTGTGATGGTACAATGCTGCTTGGCCCTGCCACCGCACTGTCTGATGGTGCTGGAGCTGGAGCTTGTGTAGCTGCTGCTCCACTGCCTGATGGTGCCCCCAGGTATAAAGAAGCATTTGTGAACTGAGTGCAAATGTCTTACAGTCACTACAATTAAAGCATTGCACATCTCATTTTCAATACTCTGATTCAGTCATTAGGTGCATTTAATTTGAATGTGCACTGGCATTTGTTACTACATTAGCTGACTACATTTACCATGATGCATTGCTCATGTATGTTGCTAGCAGTACTGGGCTGGGGTTTGGCTGTGCATTGGGGCTAAAGGGGAGGTGTCTGGTAGGGTGTGTCATGCTGCGCATGCTTCTTACCTTTTGCTGTAGCTCTGAATGAGCTGTCCAGGTCCCCAACTCCCACCACACTCTCGGTCTCAAAGGTCGTGGACACAAGTTCCTCAAAGTCAGTGAGGGGTGGCACCGGGTTCCTGCCTCCACCTATTAGTACTGCCTGCTTGTGCAGCTCGGCCAGTTTCCTCTTGGTGAGGCTGCGAATGTCATAAAACCTCTTCTTGAGGTCATCCAGGCTCCTGGGGGTGACACCAACTGCGTTCACCCTCTCACCAATTGAACTCCACAGCTTCCTCTTGGTGCTCTCTGGGACTGTGAGGGACAGCCTCCCAAACAGCTGCCTGTGGATCCTCACCACCTCCTCCACCAATACTTGCAGCTCCATGCTGCTGAACTTGGCCTTGCGCTTGCGCTCAGCCTTCTGACTCTCAGAGCTGCTTGCCATTTCCACACAGATCAGGATAGTGCTACCACTGCTGCTCACTCTGAATGCTCAGCTCAGGCTGCCTCTCCGGAAAGTTCTAATGAGTTGCACCTGCCTGGGTAGCCACTCCCTGCTAGGGTGGGGGAGGGTGGTTCCACCTCATTGGCTGTTGTCATTAGTTTCACTTTTACTTGCTCGCCGATTCCGTGTTTACCAAATCGGTATTTACCGAATCGGTATTTACCGATTCGGCTAATACCGATTCGGTAAATACCGATTCGGTATTTACAATGCATTCCTATGGGCCTTTTGGCCCATGGGGGTGTATTGCAATTACCGATTCGGTATTTGCCGAATCGGTATTCGCCGAATCGGTAATTACCGAATCGGTATTGGCCGAATCGGTAAGTATCGAAACACGATACCGATTGTTACCGATTCGGTCTTTTACCGTTTTTTTTTTCCTACATATCATTTTCCGATTTCAAAATACCGATTCGGTAAAAATCGGTATTTTAAAATCGGTAAATGGGTTTTACCTACATCGGGCCCTAAGTCAACTAACCCAGACTTCAATAACCTAGTGGACTCCTCTCTCACTTGGCCTTCAAGGATGGAAGGTTATCTGACTGTTTCAACCACTTGCATTTTCTCCCTCCCCTTCACTGTATGCCTAATTATTATGTTTTGCTTATACCTTTATGCATCCTTATAACCTGCGATGTAATGCAATTTTCTTTCCTTTGTGTATGTATACCCTTGGTGGGCTGCCCTGACTGTGCCACCTAAAAAAGTTGCGTTCTGCCCACTTCTTTGACTTTGCAGACCTCTCTGTAATATGACATGTATGAAATGGGAAGGGTTCCCTTCTATGCATGGGGCCACAGCCTTGTGATGTCACTGAAATACAATGTGCAATGATGCGATCCAAATTACAGTAGAGGCCGCAAAAGCAATTGTGCCTATTTATTTCATACCAAAGTGCCTCGGGGACTCAGTAACCGGGCATAAACACCTGTTGCACCCATGGGCACTGTTTGTAATATGGCCTCTGGTGTTCTGCAGCCCTCATTCACCAACCTCTACCTTCCATCTGGCACCCCAACTGAGCAGAGAGTTGGCACTGTGAGAGCCAGGCCCAGCCCTGACTGGAACCGCCTTTCGGCTGGCAGACTGGGGAGGCATGAGTTGGCTGCACAGTAGCACTGTCTATATTATTATACATTGCGCTCTTCTCTGATTTTGTGCATTTTTCCCCCTTTTGTTGCCTGGGGTTTTATTTCTCAATTAACAGTGTTCAGCTCTGTGTTCTCTCAATCTGTATTTCCTCGAAGGAGCAGAGTTGAGCAGGCTCACAGGCGTCTTATTAAAATCCATCCCACGCATGGCCAACTGATCAATATGTGCTCCAGGCTCTGAACGGGGGCGCAAGCAATTTGTCGCATGCGACACGCAAAAAATGCTCTCATCTTGTTAATCCTGGCGAGGATTAAAGAGATTTGGATTTGAAAAGTGTTAGTGCTTAGAAGGGAAATATGCCCCTGTTAATAGGAAACAACATACAAATGGGTAGTTTTACAATTAGACTTTTTGGAAGTGCAGTGTTTAGGAACTAGCTAAAGAGCGGTTCAGATGGCTCGCTCAAGTAAAATCAGAAGAATACAGTGAATTAGTTCCTTCGATCAAGTGTTTGTTGCTGGATCTTTGTGTAACATGCAACTCAGAGATTCTCATCACAATAGTAACCACGGGCTCAATGTATATGTTTGTGGTAAGCATATTCTGTCACAACAGCGATGTAGTATGTTTGCTGCCCACCTAATGGTTTGTCCGCCTCCACCATGGTTAAACCCCTGACAGCCTACCTGCAGCATGGGTGATTATCAAACATCTGGAGCTAAAGCTACAGAATACTTGCAGCATCAAAGGGTACAAGACACTCAGAGCCTTACGATACAGCTGGAGCCTAAATAAAAAGCTGTGGAATACTTGCAGCATGGGAAGCAAAGACACCCAGAGCCTAAAGATAAAGCAGCGGAATACCTGCAGCATGGAAAACAAACACACTTGGAGTCTAAAGAAAAAGCTGTGGAATACCTGCAATAACAAAATATAATTGTCCCTCGAGGAATTATTTCAACTACCTTATTGTTCAAAATTATGTCACAATCGTGATCATTAATGCACATGCAGGAGAAGAGTATATAAACCTAAGCACAATACTCCAGTATATCAAAACATCATATTTATTTTCATTTGTATCAATTTTTCTTTTTCATGTTTTTTTTTTGGTATTAGGCAACCAACACAATACTGATAGTTATACTCTTATTTACAGAAGTGTGAAAAACACCTTTTGCTTGAATAATGGATAATTGAAACACCATATCAGATGGAAATCAACCATATCATTTCATCTAGTACATGATCTCAATAATGAAAAAATATACACAAAGCGGTGCTGGGTGTTGACGTTTCGGTCCCCCGTTGGTCTAGTCGATCCGTAGGACCATCATCAGGACGATGAAGTTGCACAAATATACATTTAGTCTAAAAAACATAAACTTATACTTAGTCCCTGCACACAGAGGTATTGTTTGTGCTACACATAGAAAGAAAACACAAATCCCCAAAGTGGTTCAAACCAACTTAACACATACAAATGTGAAACCAAATCCATAACTAGTGCCACACCTAAAAGCATGCCACCACCTGTCAGTGTACCAAACTGTATCAAACAACACTTAAAAACAACACTAAAAAGTAGTGTATCACTTACATATAAGCGAGAGAGAAACTCTAATGGCGTCCTTCCTATCCAGCAATATCAATCGGCAAGAATTCTGGATGGAACATATTAAAAATGAATTGTGAGGCTTAACCCTATTTATACTGCTAAAGAAGCTAAGATATGGAACTAAGAAAATACTCACATGGTCTTATTCATTATTCACTTCTCATCTGAAAAACAAGATAAAGGACAAACACCTCAATCCAGCTACTTGGCCATGTTCAAATAATGACCCAAGTTATAGCCCATCAGACAACACCACACGTGTGCCACATGTGTGTAACACCCATGTCTACTCACATTATGTTTTTTACTCCACATCTCATAGCCTAAAAATGGAGACAAAGTCTTAGTCCAGAGTAAAAAGTCCTGAGTAAAAAAGGCTCACAGAGCCCAACAGTACTTATAAAAATATAGTCAGCTGACGCGACAAACTTACTTGATTAATCATTAACGGACCCGTGCTTCTGAATCATACCCAGTCCCTAGGGGATATTTGGGTGGCTCTATGTGGAATACCTGCAGCATGGGAAGCAAAGACACTGTAGTATTCTGGTATCCTATTAATGTATTGCATAGTATCTCCTTCTCTAGCCCAGCTTGTGGAATGTTCCATATTAGTCTCTCTTATTTATTTTTTCTAATTTTTGTCGTAGTCCCATTTTCTCAGTGCTATGGGATTTACCAATGCTTAGGGGGTGTTAGTCCCACCTAAGTTTCTAATTTTTTTAAGTCTAAGTCTCATTTTTATTAGTGCTAAGGCACTTTATTGGGTGTTATTCCTGTATATGCATGAAATGCTAAATCCCTCATATGGGAAAGTTTTTCTTCATTGTGATTATTTTTCTACATGATTATATTTAACTTTTTGGTGAGAAAATAGGTAATTCTGTCTTCTTTTGATGTTACAGTTTTTATCTGTTTTCTCTTGTATTTATACTCTTCCTACTCTCATGTTGCAATTTGTTAACATATATTGTTGAGGGTTGGAGTTTGAACGCTATCTTGGTTTTTATACTTGTGTCTATCCGTCCTGCATTCCTGTCTGGCCAGTAGGCGTGTATGCCGGTTAGCCGTTGGTATTTTCAATCTTCATTTTCCTTTCTGCTGTTTTCCTATCTTTCTTATGTTATTGAAGGGAGAATGGATAGGTTCTTATAAGTTTGCTTACTTCCTTTTGTCTTCCTGACGTTTTCTTGTTTCTATTTCATAGGAGGATGGGTGACGTTTTCTGGTTTCTATTTCATAGGAGGATGTGTTTTATTCTTCTGTTTGTTTTATCTTTCCTTGATTCTTTCTTAACGTGATTCTTCTTGATCCATGTTCTTTCTCTGTTTGGTTTCAATTCGGACAAAAGGGGAAATGTAGTATTCTGGTATCCTATTAATGTATTGCATAGTATCTCCTTCTCTAGCCCAGCTTGTGGAATGTTCCAGCGATGATGTATTATAGAATGTTGGGACTCTGTGGGGCTTGAGATGACAGTTAGGATTGGGCTGAGCATCATGTCAGATGTTCCTGGTGGGGCCTTGTTACCATCCTAACTGCTTAATCATAAATAAAGATCTTTAAATCATTCATCAGCGTGGACATCATCACTACAGACACCCGTAACCTAAAGGTAAAGTCGTGGAATACCTGCAGCATGTGAAGCAAAGACTCCCAGAGCCGAAAGATAAAGCAGTGGAATATCTGAAGCATGGAAAGCAAAGACACCAGAGCCTAAAGGTATCGCAGTGGAATACCTGCAGCATGGAAAGCAAAAACACCAGAGCCTAAAGACAGCAGAGTGGAGTACCTGCAGTATGGAAAGCAAGGACAACCGGAGCTCATAACGAAAGCAGTGGAATACCTGCATCATGGAAAGCAAAGACACCAGAGCCTAAAGATAAAACAATGGAATACCTGCAGCATGGAAAGCAAAGACGCCAGAGCCTAAAGATAAAACAGTGGAATACCTGCAGCATGGAAAGCAAAGTCACCAGAGCCTAAAGATAAAACAGTGGAATACCTGTAGCATGGAAAGCAAAGACGGCAGAGCCTAAAGATAAAACAATGGAATACCTGCAGCATGGAAAGCAAAGACACCCGGAGCCTAAAGATAAAGCAGCAGAATAACTGCAGCATAGAAAGCAAAGACACACGGAGTCTAAAGACAAAGCTGTGGAATACCTGCAGCTTGGGAAGCAAAGACACCCAGAGTCTAAAGATAAAGCAGCAGAATACCTGCAGCATGGGAAGTAAAGACACCCGGAACCTCAAGATAAAGCAGTGGAATACCTGCAGCATGGAAAGCAAAGACACCAGAGCCTAAAGACAGCACAGTGGATTACATGCAGCATGGAAAGCAAGGACAACCAGAGCCCATAACGAAAGCAGTATGGAAAGCAAAGACACGGGGAGTTACACACAAAGTTGTGGAATACTTGCAGCATGAGAAGCAAAGGCACCCAGAGCCTAACGATAAAGCAGCAGAATACCTGCAGCATGGAAAGTAAAGACACCTGGAGCCTAAATATAAAGCTGTGGAATACCTGCAGCATGGAAAGCAAAGACACCCTGAGCCTAAAGATAAAGCAGCGGAATACCTGCAGCATGGAAACAAAGGACGGCCAGAGCTTAAAGATAAATCAGTGGAATAACTGCTGCATGGAAAGCAAAGACACCCAGAGTCTAAAGAGAAAGCAGCAGAATAACTGCAGCATGGAAGCAAAGACACCCAGAGCCTAAAGATAAAGTAGCAGAATACCTGCAGCATGGAAAGCAAAGGCACTCACAGCCTAAAGATAAAGCAGTAAAATACCAGCAGTATGGAAAGCAAAGACACCCAGAGTCTAAAGATAAAGCAGTGGAATGCCTGCAGCTCTGTCTCTTGTGCTCTTCTCATTAATAAAGCTGTAGAATACCTGCATCACAGACGAGTAAAAGACATAAAGCTCAGTAATAAGGCTGTAGAATATCTACAGCAGGGACTAGTACAAGGCAAAGAGCTCAGTAATAATGCTGTAGAATACCTTCAGCATGGAAGAGTACAAGAAACAGAGCTCAGTAATACAGCTGTAGAATACTTTCAGCACAGAGAAGTACTAGAAATAGAGCTCAGTCCCTGCAGCACAGAAAAGAGCCAGAAACAACCCTCAATGATAAAGATATAGAATACCCCAGCACAGATAAATACTAGACACAGAGCTCAGAAATAAAGCTGTAGAATACCTGCAGCACGGAGAAGTACTAGAAACAGAGATCAGTAATAGAGCTCAGTAATAAAGCTGCAGAATATCTGCAGCACAGAGAAGTACTAGAAACAGAGCTCAGTAATAAATCTTTAGAATACATGCAGTACGGAAGAGTACAAGTTACAGAGCCAAGTAATAAAGCTGTCGAATACCTGCAGCACGGAGAAGTAGTAAAAACAGAGCTCAGTAATAAAGCTTTAAATATCCCTGCAGAACGGAGAAGTACTAGAAACAGAGCTCAGTAATGAAGTTGTAGAATACCTGCAGCACAGAGAAGTACTAGAAACAGAGATCAGTACTAAAGCTGCAGGATACCTGTGGCACACAGAAGTACTAGAAACGGAGCTCAGTAATGAAGGTGTAGAATTCCTGGATTACAGAAGAGTACAAGAGACAGAGCACAGTAATAAAGCTGTAGAATACCTGCAGCATGAAGAAGTACTAGAAACAGAGCTCAGTAATAAAGCTGTAGAATACCTGAGGCATGAAGAAGTACTAGAACCAGAGTTCAGTAATAAAGCTATAGGATATCTGCACGACAGAAAAGTACTAAAAACAGAGCCCAGTGTTAAGCCTGTATGATGCCTGCAGCACAGAGAAGTACTAGAAATAGTGCTCATTAGTAAAGCTGTAGAATACCTGCAGCACGGAAGAGTACAAGACATAGAGCTCAGTAATAAGGCTGTAGAATACCTACAGCAGGGAAGTGTACAAGGCACAGCTCAGTAATAAAGCTGTAGAATACCTGTAGCATGGTAGAGTACAAGACACAGAACTCAGTAATAAAACTGTAGAATACTTTTAGCACAGAGAAGTACTAGAAATAAAGCCCAGAAATAAAGCTGTAGAATACCTGCAGCACGGAGAAGTACTAGAAACAGAGCACAGCAATAGAGCTGTAGAATATTTGCAGCACGTAGAAGTACTAGAAACGGAGCTCAGAAATAAGGCAGTAGAATACATGCCGCACGGAAGAGTACGAGATACAGAGCTAATGAATAAAGATGTAGAATACCTGCAGCAAGGAGAAGTGCTAGAAACAGTGCTCAGTAATAAAGCTGTAGAATAACTGCAGCACAGAAGAGTATAGGACACAGAGCTCATTAAGAAAACCTGTAGAATACCTGCAGCAGGGAAGAGTACAAGACACAGAGCTCAGTAATACAGCGGTAGTATACCTGCAGTATGGAGAAGTAGTAAAAACAGAGTTCAGTAATGAAGCTGTAGAATACCTGCAGCACAGGGAAGTACTAGAAACAGAACTCAGTAATGAAGTTCTCAAATACCTGCAGCACAGAGAAGTACTAGAAAGAGAGCTCAGCGATAAAGCTGTAGAATATTTGCAGCACGTAGAAGTACTAGAAACAGAGCTCCGTAATGAAGGTATAGAATACCTGCAATACCTGCAGCACGGACAAGTAATAGAAACAGAGCGCAGTACTAAAGCTGTATGATACATGCGACACGCAGAAGTACTAGAAACAGAGCTCAGTAATAAAGCTGTAGTACACCTGCAGCACAGAAAAGTACTATAAACAGAGTTCAGTAATGAAGATGTAGAATACCTGCAGGACGGAAGAGTACAAGACAGAGAGCTCAGTAATAAATCTGTAGGATACCTGCGGCACAGAGAAGTACTAGAAACAGTGCTCCGTAATAAAGCGGTAGAATACCTGCAGCATGGAAAAGTACTGGAAACAGAGCTCGGTACTAAAGCTGCAGGATACTTGTAGCATTGAGAAGTATTAGAAACAGAGCTATGTACTAAAGCTGCAGGATACTTGCTGCACAGAGAAGAACTAGAAACAGAGCTCTGTACTAAAGCTGTATGATACCTGCAGCACGCAGACGTATTAGAAACAGAGCTCAGTACTAAAGCTGTAGGATACCTGCAGCACAGAGACGTACTAGAAACAGTGCTCTGTAATAAAGCTGTAGAATACCTGCAGCATGGAGAAGTACTGGAAACAGAGCTCAGTACTATTAGAAACAGAGCTATGTACTAAAGCTGGAGGATACTTGCTGCACAGAGAAGTACTAGAAACAGTGCTCCGTAATAAAGCTGTAGAATACCTGCAGCATGGAGAAGTACTGGAAACAGAGCTCAGTACTAAAGCTGCAGATACTTGCAGCATGGAGATGTACTTGAAACAGAGCTCAGTACTAAAGCTGTAGGATACTTGCAGCACAGAGAAGTACTAGAAACAGAGCTCTGTACTAAAGCAGGAGATACCTGCAGCACGGAGATGTACTTGAAACAGAGCTCAGTACTAAAGCTGTAGGATACCTGCGGCACAGAGAAGTACTAGAAACAGTGCTCCGTAATAAAGCTGTAGAATACCTGCAGCATGGAGAAGTACTGGAAACAGAGCTCAGTACTATTAGAAACAGAGCTCTGTACTAAAGCTGGAGGATACTTGCGGCACATAGAAGTACTAGAAACAGAGCTCTGTACTAAAGCTGCATGGTACAGCACGGAGATGTACTAGAAACAGAGCTCAGTACTAAAGCTGTAGGATACCTGCGGCACAGAGAAGTACTAGAAACAGTGCTCCGTAATAAAGCTGTAGAATACCTGCAGCATGGAGAAGTACTGGAAACAGAGCTCAGTACTATTAGAAACAGAGCTCTGTACTAAAGCTGGAGGATACTTGCAGCACAGAGAAGTACTAGAAACAAAGCTCAGTTCTAAATCTGTAGGATACCTGTGGCACAGAGAAGTGCTAGAAACAGTGCGCCGTAATAAAGCTGTAGAATACCTGCAGCATGGAGAAGTACTGGAAATAGAGCTCTGTACTAAAGCTGCAGGATACCTGTGGCACGCAGAAGTACTAGAAACGCAGCTCAGTAATGAAGGTGTAGAATTCCTGCATTACAGAGAGTGCAAGAGACAGAGCACAGTGATAAAGCTGTAGAATACCTGCATTATGAAGAAGTACTAGAAACAGAGCTCAGTAATAAGGCTGTAGAATACCTGCAGCATGAAGAAGTAATAGAAACAGAGCTCAGTAATAAAGCTGTAGAATACCTGTGGCACGCAGAAGTACTAGAAACAGAGCCCAGTGATAAGCCTGTAGAATGCCTGCAGCACAGAAAAGTACTAGAAACAGTGCTCATTAGCACAGCTGTAGAATACCTGCAGCACAGAAGAGTACAAGACATAGAGCTCAGTAATAAGGCTGTAGAACACCTACAGCAGGGAAGAGTACAAGGCACAGAGCTCAGTAATAAAGCTGTAGAATACCTGTAGCATAGTAGAGTACAAGACACAGAGCTCAGCAATAAAACTGTAGAATACGTTCAGCACAGAGAAGTACTAGAAATAGAGCTCAGAAATAAATCTGTAGAATACCTGCAGCAGGAAGAAGTACTAGAAACAAAGCTCAGCAATAAAGCTGTAGAATATTTGCAGCACGTAGAAGTACTAGAAACAGAGCTCAGAAATAAGGCAGTAGAATACATGCCGCACGGAAGAGTACAAGATACAGACTAATGAATAAAGCTGTAGAATACCTCCAGCATGGAGAAGTGCTAGAAACAGTGCCCAGTAATAAAGCTGTAGAATAACTGCAGCACGGAAGAGTACAAGACACAGAGCTCATTAATTAACCTGTAGAATACCTGCAGCAGGGAAGAGTACAAGACACAGAGCTCAGTAATACAGCTGTAGTATACCTGCAGTATGGAGAAGTAGTCAAAACAGAGCACAGTAATGAAGCTGTAGAATACCTGCAGCACAGAGAAGTACTAGAAACAGAGCTCAGTAGTGAAGTTTTCGAATACCTGCAGCACAGAGAAGTACTAGAAACAGAGCTTAGCAATAAAGCTGTAGAATATTTGCAGCACGCAGAAGTACTAGAAACAGAGCTCAGTAATGAAGGTATAGAATACCTGCAGCACGGAGAAGTACTAGAAACAGAGCACAGTACTAAAGCTGTATGATGCATGCGACATGCAGAAGTACTAGAAACAGAGCTCGGTAATAAAGCTGTAGTACACCTGCAGCACAGAAAAGTACTATAAACAGAGCTCAGTAATAAAGATGTAGAATACCTGCAGGACGGAAGAGTACAAGACAGAGAGCTCTATAATAAAGCTGTAGGATACCTGCGGCACAGAGAAGTACTAGAAACAGTGCTCCGTAATATAGCGGTAGAATACCTGCAGCATGGAAAAGTACTAGAAACAGGGCTCTGTACTAAAGCTGCAGGATAACTGCGGCACAGAGAAGTACCAGAAACAGAGCTCTGTACTAAAGCTGTATGATACTTGCAGCTCGCAGAAGTACTAGAAACAGAGCTCAGTACTAAAGCTGTAGGATACCTGCTGCACTGAGAAGTACTAGAAACAGTGCTCCGTAATAAAGCTGCAGAATACCTGCAGCATGGAGAAGTACTGGAAACAGAGCTCAGTACTATTAGAAACAGAGCTCTGTACTAAAGCTGGAGGATACTTGCGGCACAGAGAAGTACTAGAAACTGTGCTCCGTAATAAAGCTGCATGATACCTGCAGCACGGAGAAGTACTAGAAACAGAGCTCTGTACTAAAGCTGCATGATACCTGCAGCACGGAGAAGTACTAGAAACAGAGCTCAGTACTAAAGCTTTAGGATACCTGCGGCACAGAGAAGTACTAGAAACAGTGCTCCGTAATAAAGCTGTAGAATACCTACAGCACATAAGAGTACAAGACACAAAGCTCAGAGATCAATCTGTAATTACTATCCTGTAGGAGACTATATACAACACCAAAACTGTTTAAATGGGCTGGTTCTCTCAGGTACTGCAAATCTGCACTTTATTATTTGGATAGGGAGAGTACCTACACTTCTCAGCAGAGGTGCAATACTTTTAAGTGGAGAGGACCAGCACTTCTCAGAAGCAAGCAAATACTCTGGCATTGGGTACCTGCACTTCTATTTCTCCATTTCAAGCATTAGTTAAAAGTAAACCTGTAGAATGCCTGACAGTGTACACACAGAGGCCAACGATAAGACTGGCAATACTCAGCAGCAGAGCACAGCACAAAGCACACAAGGGCCAGATATAAAGATACAGAGCACGCAGCAGTTTAAGGCAGTGTAATACACTGAAAATCCCAACGATAAAGCTGCAGACAGTATGTAATAGTATAAAAACACAAAGCCCACAGATAAACCTGTTTAATACTTTGGAGCATGTGACAGCGTAAGGCAACTAAAGCCCAGAGTTACAGTTGTAAGAAAAGCTGCCAGCAAGTGGTAGTCTAGTGCACAGAAAAGCCCAAAGACACGGGTCGGACATTAATACATGCCGGATTCTGCTAATACTATACTCTCTACTGCATGGTACCAGGTAAAAGTCCGCTATATATATATATAAATTTTTTAAATACCTTACGCGAAGACGCCCATTCAAGCTAGCAAAAAATGTAACTAAATAACACGAGTCCTGAAATTCATCAACAAAAGGATTTTTTTAAAAGTGTTGTAGGACACCTATTATTATCATACATGGGAGAGGGAAGGGCTTGTAACTCCTCAGCCTGTGACCACAACAGGAAATAAGTGTCTGTCACTGCATCAGTGCTTGTCTGCACGCCACAGTTTGGGTTGAATGACAGAGGTACGCATGGCTAAACCACGCGTGTCTCTATAATGCAGCCCTAACAACAAATGCGTCTGAACAATGTATTCCTTTACCACACATGCCTTTACCATGCAATTCCGTGGTAAAGGCATGTCTAGTAAAGGGATGCTCATACCCCAGACCCCCTCCCCGCCCTGAGCCCTAAAAATTATCCCAACCCCCGAGCCTTAAAAAATACCCCATGCCCTAAAAACTACCCTCCCCCTCCCCCGAGCCCTAAATACTACCCTAACCCCACTGAGCCCTACATACTACCCGACCCCTTAAAACTACCCGAGCCCTAAACACGACCCGACCCTTGAGCCCTTAACAATACCCTGAGCCATAAACAGTACCCCAACCCGAGCCATAAAAATTGCCCTGACTCCCGAGCCCTACATCTACCCGACCACCCTGAGCCCTTAACACTACCCTGACCCCCCTTGGGCCATAAACAGTACCCCTACCCCTATAAATTGCCCTGAACCGCGAGCCCTAAACACAACCCCTCCCCTGATCCCTAAAAACGACACCAACCCATAAAAGCCACTACCCCCTAAAACCAGTCCCACTTACCAGACCGCGACCTCTCCCGATCCTTACTCTTCCTCTGCCTGCCCATCCACACATCTAGACCGCGCACTGCCTTAGCCACGCATATGGTGGTTAAGGCATATGCGTAGTTATGGCAAGCATGGTTCCGCTTGTGGGGAAACAGCACGTGTGGCTCAGCCCACAATATAAAGGCCGTTTCACCACAGTTTGGCCTTAAAACATAAATATTCCTGTACTATTTCGGGGCATAGCCCATCCCTTCTTCCTGACCAAGGCAACATAGTTTGTACTCATAAAAATCCTGCTCGGGTGCATTATTTGTCTTTCAAAAATATTTCCCTGTGATGCAATGGGTGCAGTACATCATGCAAAGGTCAATCCATTTAAAGATGCAGATGTATGCTATGCTGTGATTGGATCAAGACGCAACCACTGGAAACTACAGTTGTACCATGCTGGAAACCTTAGACCGAAGAGCAGTGGGTATCAAATACTTTATTTACAATGAGAGAAGCCATAGCAATGTCCACTATGAAAGTTGAAGCATCTCTCTAAGGATCAAACTTTACAGCTGAATATATAAACAGAGAGTGGCTGATGAAAGACCACTGAAAGACCTCCACAAAAAGAGCAGTGAGGACTCTTCTGATAGCAGCCAGTCAAGAAGATAGGCCTTCTGGTGAAAGCCGTGCTTTCTGGGTACATGTATGATAGGCCTTTTCGTAAGGGCTGTGAAGGACCATCTGGTGGGAGCTTTCATGACTGCAGCCATGTTGGGCCTTCTAGTGGGAGCTTTGAGTGGACCACCGATGACAACCATAACACAAGTTCTAATGGGAGCCATGTTGGGTCAATTACTTCTGAACTTTTTGTAGACATTGCATAACTGATAGTGAGACTTCATAGAAAAGTCCATTTGTGCAATCCATTTATGATTTAGCGAATAGGCTAGTTGCCAGGTTCTTCTGTAGAAGTCCCAGAAGAGGAAACATACATATTAGGATTCACATAGTATTCACTTTGCCAATGCCTGAAAGTTTCACACTCCGTGCTGAGGGGTTAATGGTATCTTCCGATGTCTGCTGGGCTATCTGAGAGAGAATTACACCCTACAAGCTGTGAGAACGGAGTAGGGTAACTAGAGTAGGTCGCCATCAGGATTGGAAAGGGAAGGCGGGCCAATGGGCCAGTGTCTAAGGGTTACCTGTGCACCGTTTCTTTAGGTCCTCTGTCACCCATGCCACAGAACCTTGATATCTTCACCAGCCCCCAGCCAGAGGCAGCTCTATTGTAAGGACTGTCAGGGCAGAGCCTTGCGTCACTAGGCCTGCCGTCGCAGACTTAAGCTTAGCCCCTGTGGGGCTGCAGACACCCAAAGCAGTGGGCCTTCTCGCCTGTCAGGCTGCCACTGTGCCATCGCATTCAGTCCTAGGTGGACAAGGTGGGCGAGAGTATGCAGAGGCTTTGCTGGGGGCCCGGTGCTATCACTTCAGCAGCCCCAGTGTCTTTCTGAGGTGAGTGTAAGATAGGGGGGGCATCGGGTGTGTTGGACCCGGCCTCGTGGCGTGGTCCTCGCTGATCTCCGCAGCTCCAGAACTACGGGTGGAACTGATTCCCCTCCACTCAGAACCGTACATGACACTCCTACCCCGGACCTGAGACGATCCCCAGAGCGCGTGCCTGCACCCGTGCACGTGACCATCAGACTTCATGTTTGGCCACCCCGGCCGGCCGCCTTCTTTCCTTTCGGCAGCCCCTGGCCACTCCTGGCGACAGCTAAGCGTCCACGTCCGGCGCGCCCAGATCCGCCCGGGGGGTGAACGACTCACCAAGTACCCGAAACCAAGACTTCCATCACACCTCCGGCCCCCTTCCGAGGAACTGGTTCCCCTCACACCTCTGAACTATCCCTGGGGCCTGGTTTCGATTGCACCTTGGGCCTCCTAGTGAGCTGGCTCTAGGCCCTGATGGGCGTCTGGGATTCCCTGGACGCATGGTCCAAAGCATCAAAGAACCAACCGCCCAGACAATCAGGCGCCTGGCCCTCGGACCTCCGGCCTCCTGCCTCTGAGGGTCCGGACATCAAAGAGCTCCAGTACTATAAGACAGCCTGCCGTCCATCTAGTCAGCAGTTGTATCTTGTACAAGAAAGCCCTACTGATCTGATCGCCGCTGACCTTGAGGAGAACAGACTCTGACCCACTGAGCCCTGCTGATGTCGTTGCGGCTCCCTCTCGAAGCGCAAGACCTGAACCATCGGAGCCCTGCTGACGCTGTCGCGGCTCCCTCGCGAAGCACAAGACCTGAACCATCGGAGCCCTGCGGACGCTGTCGCGGCTCCACCTGCCTACGAGTACGACGGAGTACCTCTGACCAAGCCCTGCTGACCTCGTCGCGGCTTGACGAACTCTCTGGTCCGGCTGGACCATCGACACTACCCTCACGATCATCTTGAACTAAGAAGTGAGTAGGACAGCAAGTCCCATCGCCAGCCCCCGTACCCCCCAGTTCGAGGATTGAGAACTGTGCGCAGGGTAAGCATGGGCGAATTTTGCGAATCTCGCGTTCGTGAATTTTGCGGATTTGCGAACTCGCAATCCGCAAAATCCGCGAATTCCCGCGAATTTGCAGATTTTTTTTTTTGTGTTCGCCCGTGTTTCTGCCAGTTCGCGAGGGTTTTTACAATTTCGCAATCTGCGAACTTACCTGTCGGGTCGCAAGTTTTGCGAACTTGTTGTTTCTACGTGTCCAGCCTGTTTGGGACACTCTTTTTCATCACTGCCACTCTCTGTCACCACTGCCACTCTCTGACTACTCATGCCACCCTCTGGCCCACCCATGCCACCCTCTGTTTCATCACCACACCCTCTGGTTGTCCAGTGTACATTATTTTCGGCAAAGCAAAGCACACCTTCCCTGCCTCAAGTGACCTGAATTAATTTGGGGCTGATTAATGTGTCACAGAATATTTTTTTAGCTGGCACCTGCTTCCTTAGTGCGCCCTGATTAGTGATCTTTTGCACTTGCTAAGTGCTTTCATTGTTGCAAAATTAGTTACAACACCTGCCCTGCCCCAACTGACAATAATGAATTAGGGGCTGATTAATGGATTTTAACTTCCAGCCTGGCTCCTGCTTGTCTCCCTTAGCTGTAATTCAGGACCTTTGTGGCATATGTGTAACTATTCTGAGGTTCAGAGCAGGGTCACATAATAGTTGCAACTGGCAACTGAACTCTGGAGGGGCCCCTCAGGAAGCACTACAGGAAATGGCTACTAATGATGAGCCTGAACTTTTGAACCTGGTAAGTAGTTACTTTCAGTTTTGCTAAGATCGTATTTCTGCAATTTTGCACTTATTCGCGGGGCGCGAACTCACGCGAACAGTGCGAGCAAAATCCGCTGCTCGCGGATTTGCGGATTTTGCGGGAGATTCGCAAATCTCGCGGATTGCGAATTTACCGAAAATCCGCAAAATCCGCGAGCGGAACGGATTTTCCGCCCATACTTAGCGCAGGGTGCGTGGCGTGCCAGCTGGCATCCTAAGACTGTCCTGCTTCCCCGATCCCTCGTTACGAGACCTTCGCGATCCCTCGATCGCTGTGTATTGCCCCCTACTTTTAATCTTGATAAAGTCTTTCGTGATAAAGAATCATGGTGTGGATGCAGTTCTGCAAAGAACTGAGTATCCCGAGTACCGGAATAAGTACTAAGGAAGATTTCCAGAAAGCGCTAACCGCTTGGGTAGAGTCCGGAGCACCCCTCCCCCCGACCGAAGACGATGAGGGAGGGAGGCCACAGACCGAACCCGGTACACCGGCCGGTGAGAGAATCCAGCAACCGACCCGGAGCCCAGCAACCGGGAGAGAGCGGTCATCGGAGGAGATGGCCGATCGAGAACGTGACCGAAGCCATGAGCTCGAACTGGCGCGCCTCAAATTGGAGGGCGAACTCAAACTCGCAGAAAAGAAGTTGGCGGTGGAGCAGTTGCGGCTCCAGGGAGAGTTAGAGGAGAAGAAGCTCCAGAGGGAGCATGAAGGATGGAAACTTCAGCTCGAGCACGAGCGCAGCCTCAAAGAACTCGAATTGAAAGCCAGAAAAGAAGCAACCGGATCACCGGGACTTGGGGAACAGGTGGTCCCCAAAGAAACGATGGTGCATATCCCCAAGGACGTTGTAAAGGAATTTTACAAAGGGGACAACATCCAGCAGTAGTTCAAAGCATACGAGGTGGCCATGTCCGCTCACCGGATCCCCGAGAAGGACTGGGGGGCCGGCCTGTAGAGCCGCTTCCTCAGCCAGGGCAGAGACACCCTGCTGGACCTACCGACGGCACACATGAACGCCTACCCCCACATGAAAGACGCTCTCCTCTTTCGCTACGGCCTCACGTTGGAAATGTATCGCCAGCGGTTTAGGGAGTGCAAAAAGATTCCTGGCACCACCTGGGTAGACTATGTGAA
Source organism: Lissotriton vulgaris (assembly GCF_964263255.1). Classification (NCBI taxonomy): domain Eukaryota; kingdom Metazoa; phylum Chordata; class Amphibia; order Caudata; family Salamandridae; genus Lissotriton; species Lissotriton vulgaris. The sequence continues at coordinate 829,586,617 of NC_141695.1, forward strand.
CTACTACAGCCGGGCCCTAGACGGGTGGATCAAGGGCAGCAATGTGACCACCTTCGAAGGCCTAGTCGACCTAGTGGCTTCCAAGCACCTGTCCGCCAATTGCTTTGTGGAACTAAGACAGCATCTCCTGGACAGCAAGCTCGCCAACCCACGGAAACTGGCTGTGGAAGCCGATCGATGGGTGGCCACCCGGGTCCAGAGGGGGCCCGGGGGAGACCCCCCGCGGAACGACCAAGGATCTTCCCGCAAGCGAGGTGGGGGAGGTCGGGGCAAGCAGCAAGGTTCCCAGTCAGGGCCCCAGCGTAGTCCCCCCAGAAACCAGGCCCCCCGCTCTCCTCCCGTGACGAGAGCCGCCCGAGTGCAGGACCCCCGGGGCTCCGCCCCAACTCCACGTGCTTCAAGTGTCAGCAACCCGGGCACTATGCGGGTGACCCACGATGTCCCATGACCCCGAAATCCACTCCCACTGGCCCCTCCACTAGACAGATATCCTCAGTGGCCTTAGAAGAAGACGAGATAGAAGAACAGGGGGATAGGGAGCCCGCAGCCATGGTCTTAGCCTCCCTGGGGAATAGCTAAATGATCCCAGGAGATTACCTGCCCGACAACACAGAAAAGTACCGCCAAACAGTGAAAGTTAACGGGCGCAGCATAGGAGCCCTTCGAGACACAGGAGCCAGCATCACGTCTGTTAGGTACACGCTAGTCCCTGAGTCCATGATCATCCCCCACACCTCCTGTAGGGTGATAGCAGCCGATAATTCCGTCCGCACCTGTAGGATAGCACAGGTCCCGTTTGAGTGGGAGGGAGTCTCGGGCGATCTGCGGGTAGCGGTCCGCACGGACATGCCTGTAGACTGCCTCCTGGGGAATGACTTAGAGAGTTCCCAGTGGAAAGAGGTAGAGAGAAGGACCCATTTAGTAATGTTAGGACTGCCCCAATGGGCCTGTGTGAGCTCCCGGGCCATGACCGCCAGAATGTCCAACCCCGGGAACGAAGAGCCCGAGTTCCCCAGTTCAGCCCCTGATGTCCCCGAGCGTGACGAGCACCCCACGGTCCTCGACCATCCCCCCATCGAAGAAAACGCATCCGACGAAGGTCCCCTCGGACCCGCTGTCGAACCAGTCCCGACCCTAGCCGATCTCCCCGAGTTGGCCCAGTGGCGCCAAGAGGGAGGACCGTTCCGAGAGGAGATCTGCCGAGAGCAGACCTCCTGCCCTGCCCTAGAGGGGCTCTGGCGACAGGCCGCAGCCCAGGCCGCTGGAGACCAGTCCGGCTCCCATTACCTTTACTGGGAAAACGGCCTACTGTACAGTGAACAGAAGACCGCTGAACTAGGGTCAGCCCGCGTGCTGGTGGTACCCCTACGTTTCTGCGGACTCCTCCTCAACCTGGCCCACAATGTGCCCCTGGCGGGACATCTGGGCCAAGATAAGACCTTCCAACAACTGGTGACCCATTTCTACTGGCCCCACATGCGGGCCGATATGGAACACCACTGTAAGTCCTGCCCCACATGTCAGGCTAGCGGCAAAAGCAGAGGCAAGCGTAAGGCTCCCCTCCAGCCCTTTCCCGTTGTCAGTACCCCCTTTGAGAGGGTGGGAATCGACATCGTCGGACCTCTGGACCCCCGGACCTCCTTAGGCCACTGGTTCATTCTGGTTCTGGTCGATCACGCCACCCGATACCCCGAAGCCATCCCCCTCCGGACCGTGACGGCCCCGGTCGTGGGCCGGGCCCTCATGGGGATCTTCTCCCGGGTGGGATTCCCACGGGAAGTGGTAAGCGACCGAGGCACAAACTTTATCTCCCGGTACATGAAGTCCCTCTGGCAACAGTGTGGGGTGTCATACCGGTTCACCACCCCCTACCATCCCCAGGGTAACGGCCTGGTTGAGCGGTTCAACCGCACCCTGAAAGGGATGATCATGGGTCTCGAGGAGCCCTTGCGACGCAAGTGGGACGTCCTCCTACCCTGCCTCCTGTTCGCCTACCGAGAGGTACCCCAGAAATTCTTGGGGTTCAGCCCTTTCGAGCTGCTCTATGGGCACCCCGTCCGGGGTCCCCTCAGCCTGGTCAAGGAGGGCTAGGAGACAGCCCCCCGAGCACACCCCCGATGTGTTCTCCTACGTTCTGGCCCTCCGAAACCAGACGCGGAAGTTTCGCGAACTGGCCGAGGCCAACCTGGAGGCCAGCCAAGAGGAGATGAAGCGCTGGTACGACCAGAATGCCACTCTGGTCGAGTTTCAACCAGGCCAACAGGTTTGGGTCATGTCCCCAGTGGAACCTTGTGCCTTGCAGGACAAGTGGACTGGACCCTTTAAGGTGATACAGCGCAAGAGCCAGGTCACCTACCTCGTTGATACGAAATCAGCCAGGAACGCCCTGAAAGTGTTACACGTAAACCGGCTCAAACCCCATTTTGTGCGGTCTGAGTTGGGGTTACTCCTTGCCACCGACAACGGAGAGGAAGAGGAAACGGACCCTCTACCAGATCTCCTGTGTGCAAAGGATCAAGATGGCTCCGTAGAGGGAGTGAGCCTCTCCTCCTCCCTCACCCCCTTGCAGCGTGAAGAATGTCGCCACTTGCTGGGACAATTCTCAGACCTCTTCTCCCTCACCCCCGGCGTCACCAGCTGGTGCGTCCACGACGTGGACACCGGGGACAGCCCTCCGGTACGGCACAGAGCCTACCGAGTCCCGGACCGAGTCCGAGCCTGCATCAAGGCTGAGGTCGACAAGATGTTGGACCTAGGAGTAGTGGAAGCCTCCGACAGCCCATGGGCTAGCCCCGTGGTTCTGGTTCCGAAGGCGGCCACCCCCGGCACCGTTCCTGAGCTGAGGTTCTGCGTAGACTACCGCGGACTCAACGCAGTCACCCGAACTGACGCACACCCCGAGCCGACGAACTGATTGACCGCCTAGGGTCGGCTCAGTACCTCAGTACCTTCGATCTCACCAGTGGCTACTGGCAGATCGGCCTCACGGAGAGGGCCCAAGAAAAGTCTGCTTTCTCCACTCCGGATGGCCATTTCCACTTCCGAGTCATGCCCTTCGGCATGAAAAACGCCCCCACCACTTTCCAGCGACTGGTCAATCAGGTCCTGGCCGGTAAGTGCCAAATCGGACAAAGCTCCGTGGTATACCTAGGACACCAGGTCGGAAGTGGCCTCGTAGCCCCCCTCCAACCCAAGATAGACGCGATCACTGCCTGGGAGACCCCCACGACCCAGACCGAGGTGCGGGCCTTCCTAGGGCTCACAGGGTACTACCGTAGATTCATCAAGGGGTACAGGAGTATTGTAGGCCCTCTCACAGAGTTGACAGCCAAGGCCAACCCCAAGAAGGTTATTTGGACCCCCGCCTGTCAGAAGGCCTTTGAGGAATTGAAACAGGCCATGTGCACCGCTCCAGTACTACAGGCCCCTGACTACTCCAGAGAGTTCGTGGTCCAGACCGACGCCTCCGAACATGGCATCGGAGCCGTGCTCTCCCAAGTGGACGACCAGGGGATTGATCATCCGGTAGCCTTTATCAGCCGGAGGCTACTACCCAGGGAGCAGAGATGGAGCACCATCGAACGAGAGGCCTTCGCAGTAGTTTGTGCCTTGAAGAAGCTGAGGCCCTACCTGTTCGGGACCCACTTCCGGGTCCAGACCGACCACCGTCCTCTCCAGTGGCTCATGCAGATGAGAGGAGAGAACCCTAAACTGCTACGCTGGTCCATCTCCCTCCAAGGGATGGATTTTACTGTGGAACACAGGCCTGGTGCCGACCACGCCAACGCCAACGGCCTGTCCCGCTTCTTCCGCCTCAGCGAAGAGAACCCCCAGGAGGATGGGTAGTTCTCCTCGTCTTTCAGCTGGAGGAGACGCATGTTGGACCCGGCCTTGTGGCGTGGTCCTCGCTGATCTCCGCAGCTCCAGAACTACGGGTGGAACTGGTTCCCCTCCACTCAGAACCATACATGACACTCCTACCCCGGACCTGAGACTATCCCCAGACCGCGTGACTGCACCCGTGCACGTGACCATCAGACTCCATGTTTGGCCACCCCGGCCGGCCGGCCGCCTTCTTTCCTTTCGGCAGCCCCTGGCCACTCCTGGCGACGGCTAAGCGTGCGCGTCCGGCGCGCCCAGATCCACCCGGGGAGTGAACGACTCACCAAGTACCCGAAACCAAGACTTCCATCACACCTCCGGCCCCCTTCCGAGGAATTGGTTCCCCTCACACCTCTGAACTATCCCTGGGGCCTGGTTTCGATTGCACCTTGGGCCTCCTAGTGAGCTGGCTCCAGGCCCTGATGGGCGTCTGGGATTCCCTGGACGCATGGTCCAAAGCATCAAAGAACCAACAGCCCAGACAATCAGGCGCCTGGCCCTCGGACCTCCGGCCTCCTGCCGCTGAGGGTCCGGACATCAAAGAGCTCCAGTACTATAAGACAGCCTGCCGTCCATCTAGTCGGCAGTTGTATCTTGGACAAGAAAGCCCTGCTGATCTGATCGCGGCTGACCTTGAGGAGAACAGACTCTGACCCACTGAGCCCTGCTGACGTCGTCGCGGCTCCCTCTCGAAGCGCAAGACCTGAACCATCGGAGCCCTGCTGACGCTGTCGCGGCTCCCTCACGAAGCACAAGACCTGAACCATCGGAGCCCTGCTGACGCTGTTGCGGCTCCATCTGCCTACGAGTACGACGGAGTACCTCTGACCAAGCCCTGCTGACCTCGTCGCGGCTTGACGAATTCTCTGGTCCGGCTGGACCATTGACGCTACCCTCACGATCATCTTGAACTAAGAAGTGAGTAGGACAGCAAGTCCCATCGCCAGCCCCCGTACCCCCCAGTTCGAGGATTGAGAACTGTGCGCAGGGTGCGTGGCGTGCCAGCTGGCATCCTAAGACTATCCCGCTTCCCAGATCCCTCGTTACGAGACCTTCGCGATCCCTCGATCGCTGTGTATTGCCCCCTACTTTTAATCTTGATAAAGTCTTTCTTGATAAAGAATCATGGTGTGGTGTCTGTTCATAAGTGTGGTGTGTCGACAGTGTGTACGATCAGTCCTCCCCGGTGGGGACTCCCCCTCGTTAAGACTCGGCAGAAATTGTGGGAGAGGAGGTTCCAGGCGGTTAGGAGAGTCCTCTTGACCCCTGGGGTCACCGCCTTCCAACAGGGTGTGTTGGCATAGGCCTAGCTGTGACGGTACCTTGACCAGAGCTGCCAACTTTGGAACTTGGGAACTATGTTGGACTCCCGGAGTTAGCTCAACACCCTGTGATTCTGGGCAAATCGCTTAACCTCCTGAGGCTGAAAAATAAAAACGAATTTGATCTCCTCCAACGTAAGTGTTGCTCAGGCAAAATAGATTCAATGCCTTAGGGACCTGTTCACACTATATATAAACATTAAAAAAAATAATAACCCCCATTGTTCATATTTAAAAGAATTCTGCAAACGCCAGAGCATGATAATTAAAGACAAATCTTTATATATAAAAAAAACCTTATTCCTTTTTAACATGGCGTTGTGTGTGTATATCTGCCTTTGTTAATTTGACTATTCATCACGGCTCATTAAGGCAGCTTTAGAAATGAGTATAAAGTGCATTTGCCTTAAATTTACTGTTTAAAATACATACTGATTAGGGAAAAAAAATACCGGATTTGTGTGATTTTTGTCATTTTCGTACAGGCCAGGATATTAAAACACCCATCAGGTTTTGTGGCCCTTGGACCATTATATTTTATCTTGCCTGCCTGACCAAAATGCAGTGCTTTGAGGGGCAGATTTACAAGCCCCTTGCAACACTTTTATGCCGCTGTTGAGTCACTTTTGTGACGCAGTGGTGGTGTAAACAATTTGCCACTATGCGACAGATTTACAACGTGACGCATCTAGTGAAATGCGTCACTTTGTAAAGCCCTGTGCTACATTATACCTGCGTCAGGTATAATGTATGCTGGGTGGGCGTTCCGTCACAGGAAGCCCCGTAAAAGTGATGCAGTGAAATCTACAAGATTTCACTAAGACACTTTTACGTCCATGCTGCGTCAAAAGCTTAAGCCTGCTTGTAGCAGGAGTAAGGAGTGACGCAGCACTGCAAGTATAAGATGCCCCTGAGCAGTTCCAACTCCAGCACTGCGTCACCTATACGCTGACAGATGCTTCACGCAGCTGTCTCTCCTTGCGCCACAGTGCGCCGCATTGTAAATGCGGCGCATCCATGGCGGCGCAAGGGGTTCCTAACATCACGCAAAAATAACTGGCGCATCCCTGCTGATCTGCAGGGATGCGACAGTTATTGTAAATCTGCCCCCTAGTATTTACCCATGTTACTGGTCTATAAGCTATCAAATGTTAAAATTACCAAACATTTCGATAAACATGTGCCCAATGAGACTAATCAATCGGTGTTTCTTGAAAGGGCACGATCCGGGAATGTGGGACACTTTTTAGGTCTTGCCTATTCCCTCCCGTAGGAATTGAATAGGCGAGATTATAGTAAGCGGTCCGAAAAGTCTACCTAGCTGCGGATCGCGTACAGTTCATGTGAGCTAGGCGCCTGCACATCATCGCCAGCCACATCACACACCACCATTTGTCTGTGCCTCGGCATCAGACTTCAAAGGCTGCCGCTCCCCCGCCCCCGCATCAGACTTGAAAGGAATGCACTCCCCCGCCCTTGTCACAGCAATGCCAAGAGCTTTTTTTTTCTACATCCTCGTTACTTATTTCCTGTCTTTCTCTGGCTCACATTTTACTTTCTTCTCTGCCTCATGCTTTTTTCGGCTGATCGTGCATTTTTTCCTCCACTCTTTTGTCTGATAGTGCTTTTTTCCCCACCCTTGTTGGCTCGAGATTTTTTTCTCACACTCTTTCGTCGGCTCGAGAATCCCCTTCCCCACTCTTTCATTGGCTCGTGCTCACCACACTCTTTCTCAGTGCATTTTTCCCCCACTCTTTCTCAGTGCATTTTTCCCCCACTCTTTCTTAGTGCTTTTAACCCCCCACTCTTTCTTAGTGCTTTTTTCCCCCACTCTTTCCCCACCACACTTTTTAGGTTTCGCCTGGGGCCGGAGCTCCTAGCTCCGCCCAGGAGAAATCTTATGTTCCTACAGTGTGGGGCTTAGTCCCGCCTCTAATTCCATTGGCTAGCTCCATAAATGGAGGCTATCCATTGGAACAGAGATCTGTCCGTCATGGCCGGACCAGATTCGTGGGCGTTCCCGAGATTTTTTCCCTCTCCGCCTCTGCGATGTCGTCATCGCGGCCGTGGGAGGGGTTTGTTTTTTCCGACGTCGAGGTTTAATTTGGTCATTCAGTGGCCGACCGCCGCCCGAGGAAGTCCAGGTGAGTGCCTTTCCCTCCCACCTCCCGCTGTCCGTGTGCCTGCCCGCCCCCCCTCCCGCTGTCCGTGTAGCCGCCCGCCCCCTCCCGCTGTCCATGTAGCCGCCCGCCCCCCTTCCCGCTGTCCGTGTAGCCGCCCGCCCCCCTCCCGCTGTCCGTGTGCCCGCCAGCCCCCCTCCCGCTGCCCGTGTGAAGCGCTCTGACATCTAGATACAATCAAAAATCCGATATTGTTTCCCCTTCTCATGCCGTCCCGCTGCTCGTGTTCCCGCCCCCCTCCCGCTGTCCGTTCCCCGCCCGCAGCTCTCCATCCCCAGTTCCAAAGCCCAGAGCTCTGCCCGTAATCACATCTCCTTACAGGCCGGTAAAAAATGCAAATACCTGGTAAAGTCAATCAACCGCTTTTTATTACAGTCATATTGCGAGATACAAACACTGCCACTTACAATAATTTCAGATCAATGATAACAATCCAAAACACGGCGCAGCTACGTTCACACTAAATTGTAAAAGAAGGATGTTGTCTTCTCATGCCGTCCCGCTGTTTGTGTTCCCGCCCCCCTCCCGCTGTCCGTTCCCCGCCCGCAGCTCTCCTTCCCCAGTTCCAAAGCCCAGAGCTCTGCCCGTAATCACATCTCCTTGCTTCATCCTCAGAATAAAAAACCCTCGGACAGTTTTACAGCAAGCAACAAATGTTTTATGTCCTCTTTGAAGCCAAATCAACTGCTTTTTATTACAGTCATATTGCGAGATACTATCACTGCCCTTTACAATAATTTCAGATCAATGATAACAATCCAAAACACGGCACAGCTACGTTCACACTAAATTGTAAAAGAAGGATGTTGTCTTCTCATGCCGTCCCGCTGTTCGTGTTCCCGCCCCCCTCCCGCTGTCCGTTCCCCGCCCGCAGCTCTCCTTCCCCAGTTCCAAAGCCCAGAGTTCTGCCCGTAATCAGATCTCCTTGCTTCATCCTCAGAGTAAAAAACCCTTGGACAGTTTTACAGCAAGCAACAAATGTTTTATGTCCTCTTTGAAGCCAAATCAACCGCTTTTTATTACAGTCATATTGCGAGATACAAACACTGCCACTTACAATAATTTCAGATCAATGATAACAATCCAAAACACGGCACAGCTATGTTCACACTAAATTGTAAAAGAAGGATGTTGTCTTAGTTTAAAAACAAAGTTACACAGCCAAAAGTCATTGGCAAAGCTAATAGCTCTCGCGTAGGCGAGACCTATTGGCTTTGCCAATGCTGGCTATACAGACGAGGGGCTAAGAACAACCATGACTGGGTCAGGGAAGAGGTGTCCTTCAGCAATACTATTTTGGTCTGTGCCAACATCAAATACTCCCATTACTTCCTACTCAGACTCAAAGCCAAGAGACAGGCTCAGGATGAGTGTCAGCTTGACGCAGCCGGAGAACACTAGACTCCATCAGGGTACCCAGGACTCTGAAGCAGGATCCCCACCATAATTTTCAACACTTCATATTGTACAATGTTAATTTGCACACGTCATCTGTGCACTATATATCATAGAAGAGAGATGGTGGATTACAGTAGTGTTTTATCAATTTCCACAAATTGGAAAAATTACAAACTTCTTTCTTCCAAGATTAAGTAAATTCAAAAGTTTTCAGCCTCTGCCAAAAAAGGTTTAGTCCAGAGATTGGCTTGAGAATTCCAGAGATCTCTATGAGTAATTGTTCCTTAAAACAAAGGTTTTCCTTGATGGTACACAAGCTATATTTTTCTTTAGAAAGCCTGCGACATTGCAGCAATTTGCCTTCTGTACTGTTAAAGTGTTGAACAGAATTGTGGCATGAATAGTTGACCAGTGTAAACTGTACAATCTCCATTACGATTTGGTTTCTCAAATATCTAAGTAGAAGAGCCATTATTGGGGCCAATAACAAATAAGCTGCTCAATATATTCTATAAAAGACCAAAAAAGTAGCTGTCTGTGACACGACTAGAGCTGCACCTCAGTGATGAAGAACAAGGCTGACACAATATGGTCTTGTTTGTACTTTCCCTTGCAGAGGATTTTTTGCTTAGTATGTCAAGGAGAACTATTCCTATTGGAGCAGGACAAGGACTGATAAAATGGGACCGTCAGTGCCACAGTCGGCACAAAAAGGCAGGGTTGAAATACGACTCAGACTAATTATCATTTATTGATATCAATTCAACCAATTCCACGCATCCCCTTGTTTTCTTCAGTTGTTTTGCATTAAGAACATGCTTGTTCATAGTCCTGCTCTGGCACACTCCCACTTTAAACTGCCAAAGGGTACCGTTTTTCATGATAAAGCCTTACGTTACTTATTTTATTCTGTACGCTAACAGAAATTCAACTTTGGAGAGGTCTCTATCATTTTTGAACGCAAGTCTCACGGTCCGCTATTTGGCGCCAATACTGGGCAAAGGGGTTCTGAAAGTTTGAACACTACATAATGTCATCTCTGGTCACTGGTCCAACGCCGTGACAACTTTGTTATGAATTTTACGGTCAGGTTCTAGTCACAACTGCGATCCGAGGAATTATTGTGTACCCCAGCGCAGTCCCCTCGTGAGAAGTCGTTTTGTACCATTAGAAGTAAGGGACATACCCGTTTGATAGGTTAATGGTTGTAAATCTTTGACATATCATTCAAAAACAGGAGTGAAAAGCAGGAAAGAAAGACTACCAGTCTCTATGGAGAACCAAAGGGGGAAAAAAGCAGGAAATATGAAGATTGTTTTACTTATGTGCACGGCAAGCAAGGCAAAAAATAAATAAAAAAATTAAATACATTTGTCTTAATTTTTAATTGTGGCATTTTGAAGACTGCCTGCCTTTGCGATACAGACTTTTCCCTCATAACTATTTGTTCTTAAGTCAGAGGAATAACAATCTAAATGCAAAATGAAAGTGTTTCCAAAATAAGTGAGATTATGCGTCTTTTATGAATATGTAGGAGATAAATTATGCAAATCAGCATTCCCCTTTCACCTATTGTTCAGTTTGTGAAACAAAAACACCCCTTAGAGTACCCACCGTGCAGTGTTCTAGTACAGCAGCTTCTGAAGAGGGTAGTAGCTTGCCGGTGCTGCAGAATTCATTGTGATTGAGAGCACAGCAGGCTGCTGCAGCAAGGGGAAACCGATATCCTGCGCCAAGGACACCGTGAATGCAGTTAGAGGCCTTAAATGCTTACGTGGGCTTATTTAATGGTTTTGTGGCTTTCATTTAAATAAACCAAGCAGTCTCTAATGCCGCCATTTTCAGCCCAGCCTGATCTATGTGACTAGTACATGGGCTAGGAATGCAGGAATGACATTTGGCATAAATAAGCTAACTTTTTAGAATTAATACATATAACTTATTACACAAAAGATGAAGTGGTACAATGGTGAAGTGACAATGCACCTGCAGCAAAATATCTGAGTTTAACCTGGATTCTACGGGTTAGAATATACCATGTGGCTCAATCAATCTTTCATTTATATTAGAGCCCGCAGCTCTCCTCTGTCACTGCCTCCTTAGCCAGCACCTCACACTGCCTCCTTGAGTGCTGCGGTGTGGGGCGCTTGTTTTGTGTTGAATGCATTAGAATACAGGCCGGTAAAAAATGTTGGAAAAACACAAAAATCCGATATTGTTTACCCTTCTCATGCACAAACGTAAACAGCAAAATCACAAACAAATCTGTTTTAAAAAAAATGAGCGCTGTCTTCATCGTTTCAGAATTATTAGAGGAAACAGAAGGATAAATGCCACGTTACAAAAGAATTCTGATAATTTAAACTAAATCGTTTTCACCCACCAACTCCATTGGCTGTTCCAGAACAGCAAAAAGTCATAAATGACTAGTATTTTGTCTAAGAAAGATGTCAACCCTAGCCAGGAGCCAAAGCTTGATATTTCCGTGAAGGTCGCCTGTTCCTCAGCTAGACTGCTGTGAACGGGTAGCACTATTAATGGGAAGAACTCGCATCACAACCCGATCAACCTTTATTTTAGAATTTCACGAAAAATATGGTATGTCGCGTCCAGATGCTTCAGAGCAAAATCTGCAAACTATTCATGGTAGAAATATTATATTTAGGAATGGGTGTCTGGCTCTGTGTGTGTGTGTGTCTGGCTCTGTGTGTGTGTCTGGCTCTGTGTATGTGTGTCTGGCTCTGTGTGTGTGTGTCTGGCTCTGTCTGTGTGTCTGGCTCTGTGTGTGTGTCTGGCTGGCTCTGTGTGTGTGTCTGGCTCTGTGTGTGTGTCTGGCTCTGTGTGTGTGTCTGGCTCTGTGTGTGTGTGTCCGGCTCTTTGTGTGTGTGTGTGTGTGTGTATTTGTGTGTGGGGCTCTGTGTGTGAGCAATGCCAATAGCTCTAACTTTTCCAAAGGCGAAACCATTGCATTGTAAATGCTTGTTCCTCTGGCTCCCTCTTTTTTTCTCTCTTTGGGTCATGCATAACTTTTTTTCTCTCTGGTCCATCCTTTACTGTCTCTTTCTTTCCTCTCTCTCTTTTGCTAACCCCATACTGTACTTTTGCTATATTTTTTTGTCTCACTGGCTTAAGCTTGACTTTTGTGTGAATCTCTCTCTGTCCCTCTTGTTCACGCATTACTTTTGTGTCAGTCTCTATCCAGCCCACACTTTGCTTTTGTCTCGCTCTGGCTCAAGCTTTACTTTTGTGTCTCTCTCTCTGGCGGTTACTTTTTCCCCCCTCTCTTTTTGGCTTCCGTGTTACTTTTTTTCTCTCTGGCTCCAGCATTACTTTTTTTCTCTCTTTCACTGGCTCACGCTTTACTTTACTGACAAGGTAGCGCCTCGCCGCTTTAGCGCTTCGCGCTTTATTTGCTGAATTGCTGAACTGTTTTTAAAACCCTATTCTGTATTTGCTTTAATCCTTGGTTTTTATACCTTGATTTTACCTGCCCCAATACTCGCAACATAATTGGCATTACACCGCTGCTTGAGCGGGTCCGGGTCCTTGGGGTGGGGTGTGTTCTTAGCCGCCATCTTGGAGCGGACTGTTCGTGGCATCAGGCGCCTTCTCCTGCGAGCCCTCTAGTGCGCAGGAGCGCGGGAGGGACATCTATTTAAGGCGAGTCTCTCTGCAGTACGCCCTGACAAGGTAGCGCCTCGCCGCTTTATTTGCTGAATTGCTGAACTGTTTTTAAAACCCTATTCTGTATTTGCTTTAATCCTTGGTTTTTATACCTTGATTTTACCTGCCCCAATACTCGCAACATAATTGGCATTACACCGCTGCTTGAGCGGGTCCGGGTCCTTGGGGTGGGGTGTGTTCTTAGCCGCCATCTTGGAGCGGACTGTTCGTGGCATCAGGCGCCTTCTCCTGCGTGCGCTCTAGTGCGCAGGAGCGCGGGAGGGACATCTATTTAAGGCGAGTCTCTCTGCAGTACGCCCTGACAAGGTAGTGCTTCGCCGCTTTAGCGCTTCACGCTTTATTTGCTGAATTGCTGAATTGTTTTTAAAACCCTATTCAGTATTTGCTTTAATCCTTGGTTTTTATACCTTGATTTTACCTGCCCCGATACTCGCAACATAATTGGCATTACACCGCTGCTTGAGCGGGTCCGGGTCCTTGGGGTGGGGTGTGTTCTTAGCCGCCATCTTGGAGCGGACTGTTTGTGGCATCAGGCGCCTTCTCCTGCGAGCGCTCTAGTGCGCAGGAGCGCGGGAGGGACATCTATTTAAAGCTCCCCGCCTAGCGCAGCGGTATCGCGCAGCAAGAGCGCCTTCGCTTAGCCTGAGTCGTGCCAGAGTCGTGCCAGAGTCGTGCCAGAGTCGTGCCAGAGTCGTGCCAGAGTCGTGCCAGAGTCCTGCCCGTCTGTGCCCGTCCGCGCTTGGTCGCGCTGGGCAGGGCAGGACTCTAGCGATGACGACGATGTTTCGCTATTCCAGGGATGCTCTACTGGCCATTGGCTGCCGCATCCTGAGATGTGAAGCGCCTCAGGTAAGCCCTTTGTGTGGACCCCACACGTGTACCTGTGGCAGGTGGTCGCTGGACGCCCCCGCCCTTATTGCATGTACCGGTGAGGATTCCTTCTCTGTACCGAAAGCTCCCCAGCACTATCTCAGTATATGGAATTTGAACGTTAGGTCGTTGGTTAAACATCATCAAGACATCTTGGACCTAATTGACAAGGAGTCACCTGATGTTTTCTGTCTGACTGAGACCTGGCTACAGGATACCGATACGGCCATCCTTAATTTGGCTTTCTCTTCTGAGTACTCAGTCTATACTCTCAACCGGTCCTCCAGAGGCGGAGGAATTGCACTTGCGGTTAAATCTTGTTACCCTTGTGACTGGAGAGGGCAAAAAATCGCTGGCTGCGAAAGCGCCTCGTTTAAAATCTCTATCACTCCTCACTTCACTCTGTCTGGCATATTGATTTATCGCCCCCCTGGTAGTGACGTAGCGTTTAGGGCGGCCCTCCCAGACGCTATCAGCATGCTGGCAGTAGGGTGTGCTAACTTCTCTATCCTTGGGGACCTAAATCTCCATTATGACAATCTGACTTTGCCTGCTGTTAGTAGCTCCGTGGCTGATCTTGAGGCCTACCAACTTGCGCAACTGGTCTCTGCTCCCACCCATGTAGGTGGTCATATCTTGGACCACTTCTTTACGAACTTGGAGGAGGCAAGTGTCTCTATTCCATCCCCCTTGGCATGGACGGACCATTTCTTGGTACGGATCCAATGTCCATTGTATGAGCCCGTCCTTAAAGCTACGGTCCGCGTTGTTCTGAGACGACGTTGGAACAAACTCAAACTCGAGGATTACCATCGTCTCCTATCGTCGGACACATTGGACCCCGCAGATACCGTGGAAACGGGCTATGACCGGTTCTGTGAATGGGTCACCAGGGCTCTTGATTCCCTTATCCCGTTAACATTGTGTAAACGTGGATCAAGGGACCCCAGTCCTTGGTATCATGAATCTCTACGGGCGCTCAAGAGCACGTGTAGACGTGCTGAGCGAGAATGGAGGAAAACTTATGAGAGTAACAAAAAAGTCCTGTATTTGGCCACTGTTAAACTTTATCATCGAGCAGTCTATAGAGCCTGTGCTGCATTTTATGCCCTGGAATTTCGCAACAGTGCCAATCCATCTAAAACCATTTTTAAGGCTCTGAAAGATTTGGTGGCAAAAAAGGCTTTAGCGAACGAATACTGTTCCATTTCTCATTGCGAAACCTTGGCTGCATTTTTTCTTGAAAAGGTGCAAGCCATCTACAGAGACTTTCCTACGGTTTTGTCCTCTATTGCAGGACCCTGTAATCCCCCAGTGCAGGATGTTTTACATTCCCTTCCTAGCCTTACATCTGACAGTTTTATGTAACTGGCTCAGCAGGTCAAGACTGGGTCTCCGGCTGATCCATTAAGACCAGCTATGTTTAGAGACCTGGCATCCTCCGACATCTCGCCAGTTTGCTCTTTGATCAACACCTCGCTGTCATCAGGTTCAGTGCCAGCAAAATGGAAACAGGCAGTGGTTATGCCTATCCTAAAGAAGCCGTCATTGGATGCTAGCAAACCCGAGAACTATCGCCCGATTTCGCTCCTTCCTTGGCCGGCCAAGGTAGCGGAGGCACATGTAAACTCTGTCCTTTCAGATCATCTCTCACGGGCCAACATCTTAGACATCACGCAGAATGGATTTCGAGCTGGGCACAGCACAGAGACTGCCCTCCTTTTTATGGTGGAACATCTGCGCTCCGTGCTGGATGCGGGTCAAACGGCGGCGCTTGTGTTACTAGATCTTAGCACCGCCTTTGACACCGTTTCACACAAAATCCTTCTGCAATGCCTGAAGGAAGCAGGTATCGTTGGCCCGGCGCTCCAGTGGTTCCGTTCCTTTCTTGCTGATCGGTCTTTTTGCATGGCCGTCCCGCCCCATCAGTCCAAATTTTATCCTCTGGATCTTGGGGTCCCGCAGGGTTCCTCACTGAGCCCTACGTTATTCAATCTTTACGTAAGACCGCTGGCTGAGGTCGTCAAGCGCTGGGGTATGACTATGGTGTCATACGCTGACGATACTCAGCTAGCGGTTACGCTCAGTGGGGACTCTGATGTGGATGCCCCTAGATTCCAGAATGGACTTCGGGCGGTTGCCAGCTGGATGACTTCCAACTGTCTCCAGCTGAACGCTACAAAGACGGAAATAATGATCTTCGGCAAGCAAACGGAACTCTGGGGCGATATGTGGTGGCCTCCGGAATTGGGTCCCACGCCGATACCGGTGTTGGAGCTAAAAAATCTCAGAGTCTGGCTAGACCCTACCCTCAGCTTTGTCTGCCACACAAAGCGCATTGCGGCCTGCTGTTTTGGCATTCTGCGCGGTCTAAAACCTGTGCTAAATTTTTTGATGCATCAACCAGGCAACTTGTAGTACAGGCTACGGTGATCTCTCGGCTCGATTATGCCAGTTCCTTTTTGGTGGGGCTAAATCAGGCCGAAATCACCCGCCTGCAACGCGTGCAGAATGCGGCCGCCAGAGCAGTTGTGGGTCTTCCCAGGTTCTGCTCTGCTGTTAACACCTTGCGCTCTCTCCATTGGCTGCCGATTAAGCAGAGGATCCAATTTAAAGCGCTCTGTGTGTCTCACAAGATCCTCCAGGGCTCTCCTGCCCCGATTCTTCTGAATCTTCTGTCTCCCTATACGCCGGTTCGCTCTTTAAGATCTTCTGACCTCGAACCTGCAGTAATCCCCCGCTTTAAGCGTAGCCGTGCTGGCGGCCGTTCTTTTCGTGCACGTGCTGCCGCCTTGTGGAACTCTCTTCCCTTAGAGATACGTGCCCTCGGGGATCTGCTCTCTTTTCGTAGGGCTGTCAAGACTTTTCTGTTTTCTTAAGTCTGCTTCTTTTCCCCATCTTTTTTAAAGTTGTGTTGTGTTGGAACCTTGTCGGGCGCCAGGACGCTACTTCGCTGGAGCATCTGTGCGCATAATAAATAACCATAACATAACATAACATAACATAACATAACTTCATTCTCTCTGGCTGGCTCACGCTTTACTTTATTCTCTCTCAGTCTGTTACTTTATTATCTCTCTCTACTCTTTCGTCGGATCGTACATTTGTTTTCCCCACTCTTTCGTCTGCTTTTTCGCCGGCTCGAGTATCCCCTCCCCCACTCTTTTGTAGGCTCGTGCTCCCCCCACTTTTTCTCAGTGCATTTTTCCCCCACTCTTTCTTAGTGCTTTTACCCCCCACTCTTTCTTAGTGCTTTTTTTCCCCCACTCTTTCGTCGTGCTTTCCCCCACCACACTTTTTCCTCTGGCTCACGCTTTTTTTTTCACTTTGGTCATGCGTAACTTTTTTTTCTCTCTGGCACATCCTTTACTGTCTCTTTCTTTCTTCTCTCTCTTTTGATAACCCATACTGTACTTTTGCTTCTCTCTCTCTGGGTCATGCTGTACTGTTGTGTGTGTTTCTCGGTCTCTCTCTCTCGCTCATCCATCCGTCTCTCATGCCTTATCCTCAAACTATTTTTTTGTCTCACTGGCTTAAGCTTTACTTTTGTGTGAATCTCTCTCTGTCCCTCTCGTTCATGCATTACTTTTGTGTCGGTCTCTCTCCAGCAGACACTTTGCTTTTGTCTCACTCTGGCTCAAGCTTTACTTTTGCGTCTCTCTCTCTGGCGGTTACTTTTTTCCCCCTCCCTTTTTGGCTTCCGTCTTACTTTTTTTCACTCTGGCTCCAGCGTTACTTTTTTTCTCTCTTTCACTGGCTCACGCTTTACTTCATTCTCTCTGGCTGGCTCGCGCTTTACTTTATTCTCTCTCTGGCTGGTTCACGCTTTACTTTATTCTCTCTCAGTCTGTTACTTTGATTTTCTCTCTCCACTCTTTCGTCGGATTGTGCATTTTTTCCCCACTCTTTCATCTGCTAGTGCTTTTTCCCCCTCACTCTTTCGTCGGCTCGAGTATCCCCTCCCCCACTCTTTCGTCGGCTCGTGCTCACCCCACTCTTTCCCAGTGCATTTCCCCCCACTCTTTCTTAGTGCTTTTTTCCCCCTCACTCTCCCCCACACCCTCACACCCCCTCACCCTCACACACCCCCTCATCCTCACACACCTTCTCACCCTCACTCACCCTCTCACTCACCCTCTCACCCACCCTCACCCATCCTCACCCTCACACACCCTCTCACCCTCACACACCCTCTCACCCACCCTCACTCACCCTTACACCCTCACCCTCACACCCCCTCACCCTCACACCCGCCCACCCTCACACCCTCACACACCCTCACCCTCACCAGCATAGCATAACAAAACATAGCATAGCATAACAAAACACAGCATAGCATAACAAAAAAGCATAGGATAGCATACATAGCATAGCATAACAAAACAAAGCATAGGATAGCAAAACAAAACATAGCATAGCATAACAAAACATAGCATAGCAAAGCATAGCATAGCATAACAAAACACAACAAAACACAGCATAGCATTCCAAAACAAAGCATAACAAAACAGAGCATAGCATAACATAACAAAGCATAGCAAAACAAAACATAGCATAGCAAAACACACAAAAAAACATAGCAGAACAAAACATAGCATACCATAACAAAACAAAGCATAACATAACAAAACAAAGCATAGCATAAGAAAACATAACAAAGTATAGCAGAACAAAACACACCAAAACATAGTATACATAACAAAACATAGCATAGCAAAGCATAGCAAAACATAGCATAGCATAACAAAACATAGCATAGCATAACAAAACATGGGATAGCATAGCAAATCAAAACATATAATAGCATAGCCAAAAAATAGCATAGCATACCAAACACAACAAAACATAGCATAGCAAAACAAAGCATAGCATAATAAAACACAACAAAACATAGCATAGCATAACAAAACATAGCATAGCAAAACATAGCATAGCATAACAAAACATAGCATAACATAACAAAACACAGCATAGCATAGCATAGCATAACAAATCAAAACATAGGATAGCAAAACATAGCATAGCATAACAAAACAAAACATAGGACAGCAAAACAAAACATAGCATAGCACACAGCATCACTCTGCACCACCACAGCATCACTCAGGGGCACCACAACATCACTATGCGCTACCACAGCATTACTGAGCGCTGCATCACCCGTTTACCACCACAACATCACTCAGTGCCACCACAGCATCAATCTGTGCAACCATTCCACAACAACTGGTTCAAATATGTTCTCTCAATGTTTCAAGCTTTATTACAAATGTAACAAAAAGATGTTAATATTTTGCTTCTGTTCTTCGATTTTCGTCACAATAAAATACACTGAACATAATCTTCACGAAAGTTATTTACAAAAGTTTAAGCTATTGCCATTATAAATTACAATAACTTTTATTTATTAATCATTAAAAAAATTAAAAGCCATTGTTATTTGTAATATCAATACATGCAAGTCACGTAAATACGACACATATTGCATTACAAATGCTATAGGTGTCACATTTGCGAAAGTTATAACTATTGGCATTGTAAATGACAAAGCTATTAATTTCGCTATTTTCAAAAACAAAACATAAATAAAAAAAATTGTCATTTATAATACCAATGGCTCAAACTTTTCTAATGCGAGACCTATTGCATTGCAAATGCTCGTTCTTTTAGGAGTGCCCGGGCCTAATCGTGATCCTAATTCGACACTGGTCACCATATCTCCATATTGTGTGGGACACCCGTGTGTCCTGGACTTTCAATCAAAACCCCAGTCCATTCCGGCGCTTTCAGTCCCGTTTAGCCTCAACTGGGTCAAAGTCCCTGCTAACTACGGGCTGGCGAAGGAAGCACCGGGCTAAACATGGCTAGCTGATGACGCATTTATCTGGTTTGGCGGGGGAGGGGCACTGTACTTATCTTGGCATATTCTGTAAAAACAGATGAAAAACAGAGGCCCTCTGTGCGTTGTCATGCACACCAATTAGTTACCAATTACTGTGCCTATCACGCCCAGGCGGATGGCGGCGAGGGCTCTCATCCCGCTGCCAGGGCGTCTAACGAGGCTAATGGCAGCTAAAAGGCCAAGCGGGTGAGGCGATCAAAAGGGTCGTCGGGCAACCGGTCATGGCCCTGGACAGGACACTGCAAGGTTAATAGTGTTGTGACAAGGAGAAGTGAATGACCAGCTCCTGGTACCGTCCCTGTCTGCTTCCGCACCGGTCAGGAATGCCCTTGTTTGCGCATGCGCAATGTGCCCTGCGGCTGGTGGAGCCAGCGCCATCATTCCAAAAGAAGGACCTGAAAAACGTAAACATCACATGCCTGTTTCACAAAGCTATTTGCATGAGTAACTTTGATTTACACGTACAGATGCCTGGCTCTTCACCTGCAAGACTTTCACAAAATGTTACTGCAGTCAGAAACACTTTAATTAAGCCTAACATTAGGAGGAGGAAAACCCATGCAAGGCAATAAACAGGTAAAGTTTGTATTCACAAATTCTCTTCCAAAGAAAAAAAAATGTGCCATCAAACAAAGGCACTTGCTTTCCATAATGTGCAACAGTGCAAAGCACAATTCACACAAACACAGTAGCTGGGAACCAGACTATTACTTTTTCTGCATTCAATACTACTCCATACATTCTCCTATCCCCTTGTGACACCTTCCTGGTGTCTCATAAATAGGCCGCCACTACTGCCCTCAGCCACCGATCGCTGATCGCATGGCGCAAGGGAGTTGACTGGTGCGAACAACAGGAGGAACCCATGTATGCGGAACAGTGTTGCCCACTGAAATACTCCAAAATCTGGGGCAAAAGATGGGATTACCAGGGGCTCGGCCTGGGTTTGTCGAATCCATAGTGATGTTATGATGTTTATGATGATGATGAAATGTATATATGGAAAGGTTATATACTCCCTTCAGCTACTGGTGATTTACGTTGTATACATTGTCTGTTACAACTGTATATAAACTCCAACAAATATGTCGTTATAAAAAAAGGCCTCTGCTCACAGCCACTGCAAAGTCAAACAAGCATTGGCAAAGTGAATAGGTCTTTCATTTGTAAAAAGTAGAGTAGGGCCCTCGAAGTGGAGCTCAATGACCTATTTCACTTCCTTCATGCTGCCTCTTCCTGCTGAGAGTCATCCCTATAGAGAGTAAGATATATGAGTACCCAGCGTTTAGGGGGTTCTCTCCTCTTGCTGGTACAGTTGGAGTGCAGACCTGTTTGAACTGCTCATTCTGTGTCAACAGGGCTTGGCCAGGCCCCACCACATGCAGCAGATAGGCTGTTCAAGGGATGCTCCTGAGAGAAGTACCTTCTGGGTGGCAATTTTTTTCATGCACCCCTTCCTACTTGGTACTGGGACCTAGGAAACCTCAGATTCCCATCAGCACCATGAGCCTTCCATATGTGTTGCCCCATCACAATTTTAGTGAAAGGGCTGGGCCCATAGGTTCCGGACCTACTGTTGAAACACAATTCGATGGTTCATTTTAGCAGCATGTAAGCGCAGAGGGGAGAAAGTCAATAATATTGCCAATCAATTCAACAGAAATTTCTCTGCACACATAGTAACCACAGACAACTATGTAAGGTTAGTTAGTTTATTAAAAAGCCAATAATAACTAGACATAAAGACACCTCAAGATGAGAGTGTAGAAATGCATCGGGATCAGCATAAAGCCAAACCTGTGCATCCAGTTTGAATGGTGCAGCATAATCAAAACAATTAATTCAAGAAGCAGGATACAGAGAATCAGAAAGCATGAGTCCAAGTTTCCCTGCACCGAGAGTTGAAGCATATAAGCATTAATATATCCCCACACTAACGCTAAAATGACATCCCTACTTAAGCATCTTCAAAGAAATTAAATAAAAACTGTCAGCATGTGGAGTCTTCCTAAGAGGTCTCTCCACAATCGATGGGTCAAATAGAATAATGCTATTGAGACAGAGTTTGTTCTAAGGTGCTCTCTCTCTCTGTCTCCGAAGGCAGAAGGAGAAGTGGGCGCTTTCCCTTCTCCCAACAACATAATATTGAGGAGAACCTTCCCAAGATCCTTTGCAGGACATGCCATCCGCTCTAGGTACCATCCCGAAGGTAGTTTTCTATGAGACAATGGTGTTCCTCTTCTCACCACATTTGTCCTTGATTCCCAAGCCATCTTCTGTGCGAAGGACAACGGCCTTCCTTTATCATTTCAGACCATACGATATAACTTTTTCTCCCCTTGCCTGACTAATAAAACAAAGACATTATTCTAGCAGACAGAAGTGTTTCTTTCACCTGAAACACAAAATGTGAGAAAGAACAAATCCCATAGCACACATGAAAAATCAACTGTTAATTCTAAAGCAAGATTTTCCAGGGAAATGCATTTCAGGCCTACAAAATTCAGCTAATATGAGGAACCACATATGAACGTTATGAATTTGCATAAGAAAATAACGCACATTCAGCTAATACATTTACCTACATAAAAAATGACAGGATTAATAATGATTTTTTACATGACTAATTCTCAGTATCACAACACGAGCTCTTCATGTTAGTGTTTTCTGCTAGTTACATTCACTTTCTGCGTTAATTCTCCAGATTACTATTCAATGGTATAAACACATCACGTTTCATGTTATTACATTTCTAAATTCTAACACTTCATGTTTATACAACAAAAGATTATATGCGGGTGCGTTCTACACATGTGATTATAATGCACCCCTATCAATAAAATGTGATTTCCGCTGCATCTTAGTTATAGGCATGCTGCTGGGACTTAATGGACAAGTGAGGCAGTTCTGCTTGTTCCCTGTCACCCGGGAGCGTCCAGGTAGAAGGCTACAATGACATATCGCAGTGCATGGTGACTGACCATTCATCCAGGTGAGTTCCCTAGAGGCATTCAGCCCCAGCCTCTGCGTGTACTCGCACCCTGACTCGTACCTCACTCCTTCACCAGGGCATGCCTGTTTTCTGTAATGCCCCTGACATGTCAGACCACTCCCGACTCTGTCCTAGCAGTTTTCTATGGATTGAGCCACTGTTAGTGGCCTTCAAGTGTACAACCTACCTAGGATCTCCCTCAAACCTCTGGTACACTCTAATGCCCTGTTAAGAGCGCAGCTTGCGCAAACTCTAGGAAAGTTAGCACACTGCAGGGAAAGGGGGCTTAGAGACAATGCATCTTTTTGTTTGTTCTACACATGCTTTCTCCATTTGATATGTCCAATAATATGTATTGTTTTGCTTTGTTCTGCAGCCGTGTGCTGTGCTAGAAGTGGTTTTCATTGCAAGTGTCTGCTGATTTCTTTGGTTTCAACTAGTCCATGTGTCTGTTGGAACATATGTTATGTTAGCAAGAACAAGGGCTTCCTTCCATGCCAGAAGTGAACCTGGGTATGAATAATTATAACAAACATTTATTCATCTTTAAAAAGTTATGGGATACATAATTTTAAGAGTGATATATTTTGTATGTATATTTTTTAAGTACAGTACTGTAAGTAACTTTATATCACATGAATCAGAAAATGGTGCACTTGTTCATTTTGGTAAGAATTGTGTACATATATGAGATGCATTGTATTTGCCTATTCTTCTGTTTCAGGGGTTATCAGAAATTGTCCCCAGTTAAATGTGCAAGTTTCACTATAATACAGAGTTCTGGGAGGACAATGTTCTACCAGGCACAGTAGGGATTGCGAGTGTATTTGATTCTGAAGAAAGCCACCACCCTATTACAGACGCAAGCTGACTGAAACATGTTGAGCGCCTCTTTTAAACACATATAGTATGTTCAGGATGGCCTAATGGCCCTTTTCGCACTCCCTTGATTTTCAACCTTGCTTCTGTTCCTTTATTAGGGTTTGTAAATAAAGGTGTTATTTTAGAGGAAGGTAAGCAATTTTAACTCTCACATTTGACATAGATCCCAACATGTCTCATAGAATAAAGACTCAACCTCCTAGTGGAGGAAAGGCCCTATGACGATGCGATTGACCACAAGTATGCCAGTGTCGAACACATAACACTGAGGAAAGTGGTCATTAAGGGCCTCATTAGCCTAAAAACCAAGAGGCTCTAATACAAAGAGAATGGTGTGGCAGCCCTCCTGATGATCAACTCTAAGTTAAGCATTGGAAGCAGAGTGCACCTCACAAAAAACGCTTCTACTCCCCTCTTCTGATTCTTTTGAAGCACATTAGCCTGTACCACACGCAAAGCGCTCCACTGAGAGACCCCAAAATACCTAGCATTGAAACTCACCCTCTCAGGCTGCTGCCATGCACCGAGAAGCTCAAACTCACTCCGACTAGAGCCATGCAGGATCAAGACAGAGAGAACCGGCTCTAGCTCCTTTATTGGTAGAGCTCCAGGATCCGGACCTCTCTACTGCCAGCGGTCCTCACAGTCCCCTCCACTTGGGGCTTGAAGAAGAGAGTGGAGACTCCTCGGATTGAAAGATACTGGAAGCACTCACTGGACCTGACCCCACAAAAGTAGCCGTCACATACACCAATCTCACTCAACTTCCGATCTGACACGCCAAGTAAGTGTGACCTATCCTGTGACCTCGTTCTCAAATCTCCTTTCACCTGTTGCACCTGGCTCAATCAGACATTCTTAACAACTATATGCGAACTCTTTGGATTTGCCTCCATATTTTCTCATGTACAGTGCTCTGGAACTCTTGGTTCATGTTTGCACTTTAAATAAACTCTAAGAATAAATAAATAAACCCTAGTGGAAGAATATTTATTCGAGTGGTCATGCAGTGTGCTTGGGAATGAATCTACCTGCCGCAATCCGGGACATGGGTGTAGTGAAGCCCCCGCCATGTCAGCTTAAGCGGGGGTACAGGGGACAGATTTCATTGTTTTGTTGCCTTTCTTAACTTTCATTTCTACCTTGTAGGTCAATGAAAAACAAAAGGAGAACCCTATAAAACCCGGAAGAAGAAAGTATAGTGGGAATCGGGAAGGGTGGGGCAGGTTAAAAAAAGCTTAAAACTGTGTCACAATGGAAGAGCTCTTTTTTAAATGACAGATAAAAATAAGTGAAAGAAAGAAGAATGCAAATATGAAAAGAAAGAAGGAAAGTTAAAAGGAAGTAGGACGGAACGTGGGCACAAAAGAAGAATAGAAAGGGAAGAGGGACAGAAAGGGGAAAAGAATGAGATGGAAGGAAAGAATGAAACTTGGTAAAAATGGGTAAGGTAATTTAAAAAAGGATGGTGCAAAAAATAAATATGGGAGGAAATGAAGAAAGCAAAACAGAAAATAAAATTAAAGAAAGAAGAAATGGGTGGAAGGGTGATAGGAGAAAGACAAAGAACAGGATGAGAGAAGGGATGAAGGAAGGAGGGGATGTTGTTCACAAGAAAAGAAGGAACAAGAATGGAAAGATGGAAAACCTGAAAGAAAATTAAACAGTAATGTAAAGGACAGAACGCTAAAAATGACATATGAAATGAAAGAAGAATGGACAGAAGGAAAGAAAGATGGAAAGAAGGAATGAGAGAAGATTGGAAAGGGAGGAAAGAAAGAAATAGAAATAAGGAAAGTATAATGGAGAGAAACAAATAAAGAATACATTAAAGAAATAAGTCAGTAGTGCAGTTTTTGGTCAAGTTCGTTTTAACTTATGCTGCAAAATGCATTATTCTGAAACATTTTCGTTAGGGGATTAATTCCAACAGTTTCCTTAATAGAAAGGGTCCGAGTCACTCACTTTGCTGGGACATTTCGTTTCACGAGGCTCAAAGTGATGGTCATGTTTTTTTTGGCTATTCCCTTGATCTAGGACAATTAAAAATCCCACTGAAGCATGGACCTGCAGGTCCCTGAGGTATCATCAGCATTTACAGCCTGATTCATCAAGCTGATATGCGCTCGCAAAGGGCCAGATTCTCAGAATCTGGTCCTTTGCGAGTGCGATTTTTGCATTTGGGATTCATCATCCCAAATGCAAAAATCGCTATTACCGAAATCGCATATTTGCAAGGGATTGGATTTAAGGAATCTCTAATAGAGATTCCTTAAGTGCAATTCATCAACCATTTAGAAATTGCGAAATCGCAATATTTGGTCGCAATTTACTACCAAGTCTGACTTGGTGGTAAATTGCGAAAAAAGAGTAAAAAGCACTTTAGTGCATTTTTTTCTTTTGCATGTTACACACACACATGTCCTTTGGACATGTGTGTGCGCAACACCTGTTTAAATGTGCATTTAAGGGGTGCTACAGGGTGTCCTTTGGACACCACTGGCACCCTTCAAATCGCAATCTTATTTGCGATTAGCAAATTGCAAATAAGGAATACTCCCCATTCATTCCTATGGGCCTTTTGGCCCATAGGAACGAATGGGGAGTTTTTCCTTATTTGCGATTAGCAATTTGCTAATCGCAAATAAGGAATCTGTAGGAATCGCAAAAAATATTCTATTCCTACATGAATACCGTTTTGCGAGTCTGGAATAGCGATTCCTTATGAATCGCTATTTCAGACTCGCAAAACGGCCCAATGATCAATCAGGTTGTTAGAGTCTTCGATTGTTTTAGGGTCTCCGATTAGGTACCACGAGCCCTTCTCCTCATAGATTTTGCATCACCTTTTCAAGATCACCCTCCTCGGAACGGATAGCCATTTCTTCGCATCCATCATATCTTACAGATGCTCACAGGATTTGTACCTCGTCCTGGTAATGACCCACTGAGTCTCCCATGCCTAAGTATTATTTCACAGCACTGTTGTATGGCCTGAATTGGATTTCATCTGAAGCCAATCTATTGCGAAGTTACACTTTCATTAAATGTACCTTACAAACACATGTCCAAACTAGTCTGAATGTTACAATTATGAAATGTTATCAGAAAAAAACCCAGATGAACCACAGGAACATACTATTAAGTACTAAGAAGTGCTCTCATCAATCTATCACTGGGGGCCATGCAGGGGTGGGGTGGGGGGGGGGGGTGAAAGGGGAGGTCGAAACTTCCAAAATCAGAACAAGTTGGAAAGTGGTGCACCCCTCCTCTAATTTCACCTCCTCTGCATGCCAGTCAGTCTCTGGAGCTCACTTTTCTTCTCCAGAACGTACTTTTTCCTTCGGGAGCAACCCTGTTCCATTTTTTGGCTCCCTCCCACTGTCCCGTGTCGCTCAGGCTCACAAGCACGCCTCCATTTTGTGCTGTTGTTGTGTCTCTTGCTCTTAAGCAGCTTTGCTTACGTCTCTACGTAAATGGCTGCCTCTTTTATACTTTGCAAGATTAGTCGTTCATGGCAGCTGTTCTTTTTCAGAAGAAGCACGATTCAGACACACCAGTTACACTGTTAGAACCCCAGATCTGAGGAGATTTTCTTCCTCATGTGAGCTGTAAGCCCCGGAAGTGCTGATCCTTAGCACGCCTGTCCACAAGCTTCTGGTGCAAAGTAGGGACGGCTTAGTGGCCAGGGTTGGACTTTGTGTGCACCAGCTTCACAACATCCGATTCCGAGGACTCGAGATGCCCTACCCCGCGTCTGTGCAGCAGGCACTTTCACTCCTACTGTTGCCAGTTTACAATTCTACAACATGTTTACATCATTTGCTTGGAAGTGTGTTAGTGTGGCAATTGACGCAATAAGGGGCTTCGCAAAGGACTTGAGTATGAAAATCAGCACTCTGGTCCAAGGGCAAGATTCAGGGTAGCAAAAGGGCTGCAGCAACCAGTTTGTAGCATTCGGAGGCCGGTGCTGGAATGCATGGCTCAACACTTGGGGCCATAACTATGAACACATTTTTCCATAGACACAGAATGGGTAAATCCCTTTTATACATCTGGCCCTTGGTCCTGTGTGAAATAGTCACTGTGAGCATAAACGGATATTGATGCCATTCAGTTGACAGAGCAGCCATACTGTTGGCTATTGACTTGCTTCCACTTGCTACCTGAAGACCCTTAGGCCTTCAGCAATCACCTATTACGCTGCAGCACTACCAGCGGAAATGCCATATATGAGCACTGAATGCCAACTCAGACTGCCACCACTGCGTAGTACTCTGCTTTAACTATCTCACTTGATCACACATGGGTGTGTTTCTTTTTGGGTTGGCATGTAGTATTTTACACCCAGAGGTGTGTGCCGGGTGGCACATCATAACATCACTCCCAAAAATGAAAAGAAGGTATAGCAGAGGGACAAAGATTCATGTTTCATTTGGCTAATGTAGAATTCACTAGTCCAGTTCATAGTCCCCAGTCTCTCTGAATCTCATGCATGAAGATGCAGTTTTTAATGGCCATGACCTGACTGTCCCGTGCCAACATCTTGGTTGACACAGGGAATATGAATAGATTCAGCTGGAGAATTATCTTCTTCAGTGCTGTCTTCAGGCCTTGTTAATGTGTCCATGTGCTTTCGTCATCACCCCGTTCTTAGCTGGCTGCAACATATTTGCTTTGCCTTCATTACCAGGTGCTCCTTCATGAACTTGAACGCAACATATTGTGGGACACCTGTTCATTTCCTTTTGTTGCTGTGACCATGGTCTCCCTCTTTACAATTACCGTCCAGGGTGCACATTCAAACGGCATGTAGAGATTGCCGCCTATTTGACAATTTAGGAACAACACAATGTCTCTAAGTCAATGAAACTATGGCCAGATGTTTTCTTCTACTGACTTTTTAAAATGATTATTTCTGGACCTTTCCCAGTGGTAGAAATGGTCATGGTCCCTTCATGGACTCTCATAACGGGTGCGGCATTGGCCTTTTGCTGTTTTCATGTGTGCTGCACATCGCAGCACACATTAAAAACAGCAAAAACAAGGAGAAATTAAACATTCATCCTCGTTGCGCCAGGGTAAGACCAGGTTTACCCTGGCCTTAATTCTGGCACTGCCTCCTATTTACGCCTCCCTTGTAAATAGGGGGAAGCGTCACAATCAATGGGTGTTGCAGTGGAACACCCACTGCAACACCCATTGCCCTCCCCTTTCACGCTAAGCATAGTGTGAAAGGGGCCTTATTTACAACATTAAGCCATTTTAAGTGGCTTAACGCTGCCTTGTAAATAAGGCAACGCTCTTATACCCACAAGAACGCAACATTAGTTCCTCACACGTTTTCTAATGAAAAAAAAGTTCTACCTACTTCTCCCACCCCTAAACATTACTCACCCCTTGAGACTCTCACTCCGCCGTTTTTAGGGCTCGGCCTACGTCACCACTGCGTCAGCAGTGGGGCGGAGCTCCGAGCCGTATTGTTACAGGGCGCAGAATAGTGAAGGAAAAATTCCTCAGTGCTCGTGATTTTTCAGTGGTTTTTTCTGGCATCTGCATGCTAATTAGCCCTCGCAGTGCTGTGTTTATGTTAGCCTTCACGCAATAGGCCATCTGGATTCGAGTTTGTCCACTTCCTGCATATTCCGTGTGGTTACGCGCAGGGGAGTGCAATAAATTGACAATTACGAGCTGTCAGGGTGCCGCGGTAATTGAAGGCAGATGGTGGGCGCGCGTTCACCACTCTCCAGTGAGTTTGGTGGGCGCGCATTTATCTGCTTCCTTTCACGTGTAAGTGCTGTCCTGGGAAAAACTGGCTTGGGCGAAATCGTTTCCACAGAACAGAAGCAAAAGTGGAACCTTGGCGGGATGAAAGGCTGAGTACAACTTTTAAAGGCTTGGACACGGGGATCTGACATTGCACGGGTGGTAAAAACCTTGACAACCTTTGTTCTGTGTTTGGATTCTGTCGTCGGAGAGTACTCCAAGCCCTATGAAGGATTTTTGGTCTCCGTCATCCAGTTCAGCTACATGGCTCTGCTGTACATGATTAATGCTCATTCTGCACATCGCTGATCGAGGCCACAACGGGCAGGCACATTGTCATGTCAGCGAAGGGATCATTTTTGTTTATTTAATACAATCTTATATAGCGCGATCTTTACTCAAGGGTGACAGAGTGCTTTACATGGGTGCCTGTTGCAAGGTATAAGGACGTAGGATTACGCGCGTTGCACGGGGATACTGACAGAGTGGCAAGTTGCATACGGGGTCACACAAGGAGAGATACGGACTGGTAGAGGTGTTGCGGAGCTATGGGCTCCATCTTTGGCATCTCCGGTTCCTTTTCGTTAATTAGTGACATTTTATATAGCGCAAACTTTGGCCCAGGGTGCCAGAGCGCTTTACATAAGAGTTTGTTACAACACATAAGGATTTAGGATTAGACATGTTACGTAAAGGTACAAACTGCATTAGGAATTGTAAAAGAGGTGTTGCGGAGCTCTGGGCTCCATCTTCGGCATCTCCGGTTTATGTTGGTTTACTCAATGCAATTTATGTAGCGGAGATTTTACCTGAAGGTGTCGGAGCCCTTTGCATAAGAGACTGTTGTACAGGATTGCAGGCGTAGAAGTTGTAGAGTCGCACAAGGAGGAGATACGGGCAGAGACAGGTGTGCGGAACTCTGGGTGTTTTCGGTCACGGTTAATGATTCGGCAGTGGGGGGAAGGCTCGCTCACAGAGTGAGTCACTGCCATTTATGTCTATATGGTGGGCCGAATGATTATTTGTGTGTGGTTGGCTTGTGGGTTTAAAGCTGGCTTTGCATGGCGTGAAGGTTGCCAGTTCGGTTTCCCCTACGGGCATCAGAGATGATTGAAATAGATGCGCTCATGGTGGTGGTTACAATCAGAGTTATACATTGCAAATGTACGAGTTGTGAAGTCACACAGGGCGGAGATGCAGACAGAGAGAGGTATTGCGGAGCTCTGGGCTCCATCTTTGGCATCTCCGGTTCATTTTCATTTACTTGATGCAATTTTGTATAGCGCAAACTTTGCCCAAAGGTGTCGGAGCGCTTTACATGGGAGCCCTCTTGCAAAGCATCAGAACTTAGGAGTTCTGAAACTGTTTACTTTGTAAATAGGCTTTTCACCTGTCATTCTTTTACTGCATGTGTGTTAAGAGACAGGCGCAGGTCCCGGATAAAGTATCCAGGTGGGTTTGTGCACTGTAGCAATGAAGGAACGACATCAAGAGCAGCTGTGTATCTAAGGCACTAAATCAAAGGGTGAGGCGGCTGTAGCCCGATTCTGTGCTAGCCTGCATGTCACCCATTCGGTTTCGGGTGCATTACATCTGTAGGACAGTGGCAGCTGGGATGAGGTAAGGACGGGCTCATGGCAGCCTTTTGGGACATCTGTGTGGTTGTAAACCCCGCTGCATTTCACACAGTGCTACTGTCTTATAATCAATGGGGAACTCGATAGTGCTGTGTGGTGTAGAGTGACAGTGAGTGCAGAGTGACAGTGAGTGCAGAGTGAGTGCAGAGTGACAGTGAGTGCAGAGTGAGTGCAGAGACAGTGAGTGCAGAGTGACAGTGAGTGCAGAGTGCAGAGTGACTGAGTGCAGAGTGAGTGCAGAGTGACAGTGAGTGCAGAGTAAGTGCAGAGTGACAGAGAGTGCAGAGTGACAGTGAGTGCAGAGTGAGTGCAGAGACAGTGAGTGCAGAGTGCCAGTGAGTGCAGAGTGAGTGCAAGAGTGAGTGCAGAGTGCCAGTGAGTGCAGAGTGAGTGCAGAGTGCCAGTGAGTGCAGAGTGAGTGCAGAGTGACAGTGAGTGCAGAGTGACAGTGAGTGCAGAGTGAGTGCAGAGACAGTGAGTGCAGAGTGACAGTGAGTGCAGAGTGAGTGCAGAGACAGTGAGTGCAGAGTGAGTGCAGAGACAGTGAATGCAGAGTGAGTGCAGAGACAGTGAATGCGGAGTGACAGTGAGTGCAGACTGAGTGCAGAGTGAGAGTGAGTGCAGAGTGAGTGCAGAGTGACAGTGAGTGCAGAGTGAGTGCATAGTGACATTGAGTGCAGAGTGAGTGCATAGTGACAGTGAGTGCAGAATGAGTGCAGACTGACAGTGAGTGCAGAGTAAGTGCAGAGACAGTGAGTGCAGAGTGAGTGCAGAGACAGTGAGTGCAGACTGAGTGCAGAGTGACAGTGAGTGCAGACTGAGTGCAGAGTGACAGTGAGTGCAGACTGAGTGCAGAGTGACAGTGAGTGCAGACTGAGTGCAGAGTGACAGTGAGTGCAGAGTGACAGTGAGTGCAGAGTGAGTGCAGAGTGACAGTGAGTGCAGACTGACTGCAGAGTGACAGTGAGTGCAGACTGAGTGCAGAGTGACAGTGAGTGTAGAGTGACAGTGAGTGCAGAGTGAGTGCAGAGTGAGTGCAGAGTGACAGTGAATGCAGAGTGACACTGAGTGCAGAGTGAGTGCAGAGACAGTGAGTGCAGAGTGACAGTGAGTGCAGAGTGAGTGCAGAGTGACAGTGAGTGCAGAGTGAGTGCAAGTGACGGTGAGTGCAGACTGAGTGCAGAGTGAGTGTGCGCAAAGTGAGTGCGAGAGTGACAGTGAGTGCAGAGTGAGTGCAGAGTGAGTGCAGAGTGACAGTGAGTGCAGAGTGAGTGCAGAGTAAGTGCAGAGTGACAGTGAGTGCAGAGTGAGTGCAGAGACAGTGAGTGCAGAGTGAGTGCAGAGTGCCAGTGAGTACAGAGTGCAAAGTGATAGTGAGTGCAGAGTGAGTGCAGAGTGAGTGCGAGTGATGGTGAGTGCAGACTGAGTGCAGAGTGAGTGTGTGCAGAGTGAGTGCGAGAGCGACAGTGAGTGCAGAGTGAGTGCGAGAGCGACAGTGAGTGCAGAGTAAGTGCGAGAGTGACAGTGAGAGTGGAGAGCGACAGTGAGTGCAGAGCGAGTGCAGAGACAGTGAGTCAAGAGTGAGTGCAGAGTGACAGTGAGTGCAGAGTGAGTGCAGAGTGACAGTGAGTGAACACTGACTGCAGAGTGAGTGTGACTGCAGAGTAACAGTGACTGCAGTGTGACAGTGACTCCAGTGTGTGAGTGTGCAGGGTAAACAGTGTGAGTGTGCAGAGTGAGCAGTTTGTGAATGTGTAGGGGCAGTGTGTGAGTGGGCAGGAAACAAACACTCAAACTAAGTTCACCACACACATACATAACACCACACACATAAGACCACACACACACCATGCACACATACCACACACACACACACACCACACACACACACCATACACACACCACACACACACACACACCACACACACATACACCACACACACATTCCACACACACACACCACACACCACTCTCTCACCACCACACACTCATCACCACTCACCACAACACACTCACTACCTTACACTCACCCCCACAGACTCACCCCCAGAGACTCACCACCACACACTCACCACTGCACACACAACCACACACACAACAACACACCACCAGCCGTCAGTGCACGCTTTCACCAGGTCCAAACACCACCAGCCATCAATGCACGCTTTCACCAAGCACAAACACCACCAGGCGTACAACACCAGCCGTCAGTGCATTCTTTTACAAGGCGCACTCACCAGCAACCGTCAGTGCACACTTTCACCAAACACACACACCACCAGCCATCTGTGCACGCTTTTACCAAGCACACACCCACCAGCCGTCCGTGCACCCTTCCACCAGGCACACACACCTCCAGCCAGCAGTGCACTCGTCCACCAAGCACACACACCACCAGCCATCAGTGCACAATTTCTACAGGCAGGCACACACACCACCAGCCATCAGTGCACGCATCAATTGTTAACGCATCCACAATTAACTACTGTAGCAATCGCAGTATGGTACACTTTATTTTTAAACATATTCATCTAAAGCACAGCATGCCACCATTGCTACAATTCCAATCCAACCCACATAATTCCACTACACACCACATGCACACACTCCATAACACATGGCGAAAAGACATTGCCATTTACAATGCCATTAGCTCAAACTCAAATAAATCCGAGCCCTATTGCATTTCTAATGCTTGTTTAAAATGTCAACTTTAACACCTTACTTTTCTTTTTTTAACACATTTTATTAGTTTTTGTTTTATAGGAGCCTTCACTTCCATCTTGTCTTGATTACAAGTGTTTCTTTTCTTGCATAACATAGATAACAACAAACAGGAGTCAGACATTGCCCTCTCAATTCCTCCAGCACCACCACCCCCTTCTTGCAGTCGTGTCGCAAGTTGATGTTGATCTCCCAGCTAGGTTAGCACCGCACTATCTCTGCGTGATGTTCTAAGTAAGGGCAGGTGGTGAACTCCACTCTCCCAGCGAAGTTTGCGGAGTGTTAGTAACTCCGCACTCCATCTGGAGTGCGAATTTTCACAAAACTCTGCAATCGGAGCGGAGCATAGTTCACAGGTGCAGTGGATAACTTACCTTCCTCCCAAATTGGTGTCCAGTTCTTGCTGCTGGGCCTGGCTCCACTTCCGCTGCTCCGGTTGAATTGCAGGAAGAATTGCAGTGCGCATGGTGTACTACGTGAAGGCATGCCTGACCCTATCAAATCCCAGGATAGGGTCAGGCATGCCTTCGCACAGTACACCATGCGCACTACAGTTCTTCCTGTAATTCAACCGGAGCAGCAGAAGCCAAATGGAGCCAGGCCCAGCAGCAGGAGCAGGACACTGATTTGGGAAAAAGGTAAGTCTCTTAGTCTTTACTCTTTTAGGCCTTACTATATGGGAGCAGGGTTGGGGGCGGGTGGCCAGTGCTTTAGGAGGAAGGAGGAGAGGGGCTGTGGCTTTAGCAGGGGTTGCGTGGTGGGGGGAGGGGCAGAGGGCACTCTGCCAGGGCATGGAACTCTGTGGAATTTCACAGAGTTTTCCAGTTACTCCATGAAATTCCACGGAGTACCACTATGTGAGCTCTGCCCACCTCTGGATCTAAGCCCTGAAATTCGTAATTTCTTAATCTACCAGTTCAGTCACGGGGTGTGTTGGTATCAGGCTCATTCCTCAGCAGTCGTCCCACGGCAACCACATCATTTTTATGTATTTCCGGGGGTGGGGGTTGTAAGATAGAGCCATGCATGGTTAAACCACAGGTGCCTCTACAACGCTGCCCTAACCATGAATGTGTCTCAATAACA
This sequence comes from Lissotriton vulgaris, assembly GCF_964263255.1. NCBI lineage: Eukaryota > Metazoa > Chordata > Amphibia > Caudata > Salamandridae > Lissotriton > Lissotriton vulgaris. The sequence continues at coordinate 829,620,942 of NC_141695.1, forward strand.
CATTTCTTTACCACGCATGGTAAAGGCATAACTGGTAAAGGGATATGTGTGGTAAAGTTCACTCCCAAGCCCCCCATGCCCTAAAAAGTACCCCACCTCACTAGCCCTAAAAACTACTCCGCCCAAGATCTGAAAACGAATTTGACCCCATCCCAGAGCCCTCAAAACTACCCTGACCCCCAAAGCCCTAAAAAATACACCGACCACCCCCTAAGCCATAAAAACTACCCCACCGCCGAGCCCTAAAGACCCACCAGACCCCCTGAGACCTAAAAAGTTCCCGACCACCCAAGCCTTAAAAACGACCCACCCCCAAAAAACTAACCCGACCCACCGAGCCCTAAAATCTACCCTGAGCCCTTAAACGTACCCCAGCCCCTCCAAGCCCTAAAAACTACCCCAACTCCAGAGGTTAATTTGCAAATAAATAAGTAGCAGGACCCTTGTCCAGAGGCTTCAGCTTGCACCACCCATTGCCCCTGCCAGCGCTTCCAATGACAATACCAATACAATGACTAACCATCACACTCCTCCAAGTGTGACGTTTTAGAGTTTAAATATACATGAAAAATGACTAATACCTGCCATGCAAGCTATTCTTAAAGGCTTTGTGTGGCAAGTATTAGTCATGTTTTATGTAAATTGACTGAATATTGGATAATTAAACACCTGTGCTGTGCTCATCACAAAATTAGGATGCCATAAGTGCTGGTGTTGACAATAAGGTGCAGATGCTGAGCACCGGAAACCATTGGCTCAAATTATGAACGGCTAACCTCTCCCTGAGCTCACTTACCTCACCCCGCCCTCTCCCCATCCTTCCTATTCCTGGACAAGCATCTAGATCGTGAATATGCTTTAACCACACATATGTGTGGTTAAGGCATATGCGTGGTTAACGTGGTTGCGCTTGCGGGGAAATGGCACGCGTGGCTTAGCCTGAGTTGTAAAGGCAGTGTCCCTTCAGGGGGCATTGCCGGGGTGCATAAACTGCTTTCTACATACCAATGCAATGGTCTAGGCCCATTTTTCTATTGATAGACCACGAGGAAAAATGTTCTCAAATGGCGAGTCACAACCTTACATTTCTTAAGTAGTGTCCTTTCCCCATCATCCTGGACTTCCCCTGCCTGCTCATACTAGGCCCAAGTAGTTCCACCTCTGAATTGCCATAGTATCTCTCTTTCCAGGGTCGGATTGGGAACAAAATTAGGCCTAGGCACGGAAAGAAAAAGTGGCCCATATTTGTGGATAAGGACCTTTCTTGAAAAGTTACTTACTATCGGAAGTGAATTTAGAAGAAATCACTAATGTAAATGTATTGGCATTTATATAGCGCACTACTTACCCGTAGGGTCCCAAGGCGCTTCGACCGCTGCGAAACCCTTCCTGGCTTCCCTGAGAGATGGTCCCTTAATGGGTATCTCCAGGGTGAGACCAGGCATCCCCGGCGGTCTGGTGGGGCCGTTAGTGAAGATGAGGCAAGCTAATGCCCAGAGTTGCCGAGTGTGATCGCTGATCAGAGTGGGCACCGAGGCGAGAGAATTATCGAGTCCGCTGACCCTGGTCCAGAAACCTGCCGCGCCGGGAATCGAACCCTGGTCCCGGGCCGTCCTCTGCTCTCGGGTCTGCCGCCTCTAACCAGTGAGCCACACTACTCCACGAATTACGTTTTCTAAACTCATGTAGTCAGTAGCATTGGACGCACCACTAGACACACCATTAGTCCACTGCAACTCATCCACAGGTCGCCTCACCTGTTCTTCAGGCCTATACATTTCTCTACTTTGGGTGTCTGAATGTGTTGTATAGCGTTTTAGGACCCTAGTGTAATTTTCCCGATTCATTCCCTTACATAGGTGTAATTCACATTACCCTCATATAGGCATAGAAATCATAACCATATTTAGACATAACCCATCCAGTCCAAATAAGGCAAAGTTGGAAAACTCAGCCTCAGCAGTCAGGGACATCCTCTTTCTTGAATATTGATTTGTCCTAGAAATCATGGCGTTTTCAAAGAACTACCATTCCCTTGGGGTTTTTTGGTGACGTTATTATGTCTGACTTTATGTCAAACCAGGCACCTTCAAGGTATAAATATGCCTACACCTGCCCTAGCAAGGACACAGTGGTTTGGAGCAGTTCGACTATCTACTTGCCTGACGCAGCTCGCTACAGCAAGTGCCGAAGGAAGCCAACCCTCCAGCTGATGCACTGACAGAGAGGCTGCCTTTCTCTCGCTGAGAATCCAGCTCCAGTGTTTCCAAGCTCCCCTCGCGGGGTGTTGGGAAGTCGAGCCCTGAGACAGAGATACCAGACCTCCTTCATTCTAAACCAAGGTACAGAGCTGATTAGACCCTAAGAGAAATCTTGGATAGATTCTTGGCAAAGAAACTAAACACATACTTACTTCTTCCCTCGTACTAGACTTAAGATAGGTACATTTGGAGTAGGCGCATTTTAGAAGCACCAGTTGAGTACTTTTAGTCTTTTTTATTTATGTATGTATTTTATGGCTTAGAAACCATACCATGCTTTTACAGTATTATTTTATAATACTCTTCTTGCTGTACGCATTATACTTTACAGCCAGTGTAGCAGTTAATTTCTTCTGCATGAGAAAAAAGACTGTTCAATAAATACTTTTATTGAAAACGCCCGTCTCTCTATTTCTCTGCACCTCTGATGAAACGAAGCTTGCACGATTCACTGAATGAAATATCTATCTATTGTTTCCACGACTCTGAAGACCAGTTTTATCTTGGGGAAACAAAGTTGTCATGTTTATGCGGTTGTCAGAAACGAATCCCTTCTTGTTTATTTAAGAAAGTTTCTAGTGACCTCTGAGCTAGCTGGCACTTACAATTAAGTCTAATATATTCTATAGAGACCTAGTCGACCTAAGTCCCACGTCACATCTATAGGATATATTATTCCAATGCACAGAGCCTATTGGGAATATAGGAACTACACTACAAATGTGTTAGTCACCTATTGGTACCTTAGTCTGTGCTTCCCCTCCAAAGATCCCTGAATATACATATTTTATCAGGCCGTAAGTCTGAGACTAATGCGCATCCTTCATGTCCGGAGGCTTCTGTTCACCCTCAAGGTACAAGGGGTTTTCCTCTTTTGGTTGTCACTCGGGAGCCACTCTGCAAGTGATGTCACTTTGTACTTGATGTCTTTTGTATTGTGGATAGAGACTTGATTTGAATCTGGAAAAGCTGCAGGAATTCATTCTAAATTCCTTTTTTCACTCTGTCTCTATACCCCTTTCTTACTTGCTGTGTGCCTCTCTCTGATTCTCCCTAGCACTTTTTGCCTCTTTCTCTAGTTCTTTCTTTTTCTCTTATACTCTACATCTTTCCCTCTCTTTTGTGTCTCTCATTGTACCTATGTGCTTCACTCAATATCTCTCATTTCCCCTCTCGCTTTTCCTATATTTCTTACAACTTACAAACCCCCCCCCTCTCTCCCACTCCTGTCTCCCATGTGGGCTCTTTCTTCAGGTTTTTTACATCTCTCATACCCTTATTTCTAAGTTTTATTCCATGGCTCTGTCTTGCAAACCTTTCATCTTTCTCCTGTGCTTCTCTCTGCTGTCAGCTTCTTTCAAGTCACTCTGCCCTTTGAATTTCTTTGTACTATACTTAATGTTATACTCTTATGTGTCCCCTTGATTGCATTGTTGCAGACAGAAACAGAAAGTTATTTTGTGCCTGGAAGCAATGTTTAAAAAAAAGGAGAATCCACAGATGGAATTTCCTTTGCCTTTCCATCTCTTTGAAGAAGGAAATTCCAGTGGTGTATTGTAATCTACATTTAGCACTACCTGCTGGATTGACAACAACTTCTAAATTAAGCCCTAGGCTGCGGGAGACCAGGAAATGTTTGACACCTTCTACTACCTCCCTCTCCGTCATTTCCTTCGTTCTTCACCTTTTTATGCAGTTTTACATAGCGCAAACTCTATCCATAAGTATTGGAGCGATGTACATATACACATTAATTGGGTTTGTTTTTACGCACAGGTAGATTACGTAATTTGCCTAGAATCACAGGATGTTGATCCAATCTCTGAGGCTCAAATCTGGTTTCCAAGGTCCAAAACAATCAGCTCTGACTGTTACTCCACATTCCTGTCTCTCTCTTCTCCACTTTCGCTTTCCATCTTTCTTTATAACAATTTCTGCACTTCTCTCCACTGTCTTCCATCACTTCTTCTCTCTAATCTCTTCCCCCTCACTCGCTTCATCTATCTGCATCTCTAACACTCTTATCCTCTCTCCTCTACCTTTCATTTCTACCTTCCTTGATTTCCTTTTCACATATTTTTGTCATTCTTCTCCACTCTGCTGTCTCACTTCTACTTTTGTCTCTCTCCACATTGCTCTCCTAGCTCAATCCAATTTGTTGCTGTCCTGCCATGTCTATTTCCCCTCTCTTTGTCATTTTGGTGCCGAATGAACGTTTTCACAGTATTGTTTTAAAAAAAAAATTGTTTTGTGTTGTCAAAAACATATAACTTTTTTCTGATTTTGGTTGCAATGTTTTTTTATTTTCGTTCATTGGTGAACAGGAGTCCCCTCCCAGTTTTTAAGATGAAGACATGGGAGTGAACACCTGGGGCTAGTCTGTGTGCCGCCGGAGATAAAACTGGAGGGATGGCCATCACTTATAATCTTTTTCCCTGCAGAGGCCCCTTACACCCCACCCCAGGTAACATTACTGCTAGCTTTGATGCTCCAAAAAAGTATAGCCACTCCCAATGGACTCACTGCTAAAAGACAAGGGGGCATATTTACAAACCCCTATCGCCACCACAACATCATTTATCTGGACGTTGTGGTGGCGATAGGAGCTTTGCTATATTTACAAGGCAGTGTAAAGCCACTTAATGTTGGTTAACACTGCCTTGTAAATAAGGCACCCTTTCACGCTATACTTAGCGTGAAAGGGAATGGCAACGGCTGTTACTGTGGGCGTTCCACCACAACACCCACTGATTTTGACACTGCCCCATATTTACAAGGGCAGCGTAAATATGGGGCAGTGCTAAAATTAAGACCAGTGAAAACTGGTCTTAAACAGGAGCAACAAGGAGAAATGTTTCACTTCTCCCAGTCTTGCTGTTTCCATGTGTTTTGCGTTGTGCAGAGCACATTGAAACCGCAAAACGCCAATGATTTTTTATGTGGAGGAAGGTGTCCGTTCCTCCACATTAACAATCGTTTAAAAAAACACCATTTAAGGATTGTTCATATGCTGGAAGGAGCAACTTCCTGCACTTAAACAATCACTCTGTCAATGCAGGCGCCCTTGCACTATGGTGCAAGGGCGCCTGCATTGGCGTTAGGAAACTCAGTTGAGCGCCATCACAGGGGGAAACGCTGGGCTGCACCATATTCTTGTAAATATGGTGCGGTGATGCGTTTCTAAAGTGACAGAGTGTGTCGTTAGCCTTCTTGGGTTAACAACACACTTCACTCTTTTGTAAATATGCCCCTAAGAATCGGGACAAGAGGACACTCACCACATGCTGTGCCAGCCTAGTTTAAGCCATTGTCCTACTGCACGACAATGAGCCAGCCATTCTCTGTACTTGGTTATAATGAGCTCCGATCTTACCTCTACGACTACAGCAGCCTTTGGGAGGGAGGAGGGGGCAAGCCACACAGACAACCATTTGTGTGTGTAAGAGGCCACTTTAGTAAAACAGGCGCATATCACAATTTTATTAATCTGGCACTTTGCCTTACAAAACGAAAACCTCTCTAAACATAAATGTACCTGACCCCTTGTCTCTCCTCCACCTTCCCCTAGGATGCCCACATTATAAAACCCCCACCCTGCAACATACAATGCATACATTTCAATAACAATAAATATTACACAATCTTATAACATAGCAGGGTAGGTGGATACGCCGCCTCCACCTTTTTCTGCCCCCCCTGCCCTATAGCCCTAACTCTCAGTCCCCCCGTCTCCTATCTAACCTAACCCAGGTCCCCAGAAAATGCCCTGCTCACTCCCTGCGCACTCCCAGCAGCCTGGCCAGCACTTCCCGTAGCGCCAACAAATAGAGATCCATACCAATCCGTGAAAGGTGCACCCCTTCGCCCCAGAATAATTCCGGCGCATCATAACAAATGTCTTTATGCCTGATTCTGGAAAAACCTAAATGCTGACAAAACCTTACCATCTCGCCATTCACCTTCCTACTGGTCTTATCCACCGCGCCGAGGTTCATTGCGCCTGCCATACCCGACGCGGAACAAACTCCATCCAGACCAACGTGCACCCTGACCACTGCCTCTTGATCTCCTCCAAATCCTTCCTCATGGCCCTCATCAGCACCAGCCCTCTCTCTCTGACCATATCATTTTCCCCAAAGGGGAGGACCAGGACATTAGGGCACCTACCAGCCACTAGCATCCTGTTCAGTACGTCCAACAGTTCCCTCCAGAGCATACCCCCCTTTCCCTTCCAATGAACATTAAACTGATTTGAGTTAAATCCTAGGTTTTCCCCAAAATAACTGGCGCGGGCCTGAACCAGGGCCCATTTGGCAAACGAGTGGCCCATGATCCATATTGACATGTCCCGGGTGAGGGTACCCGACACCGAACCTGAAAGGAAAAGCATGAGTGAGTACAGGAGCCGCATACACAACAGCGCTACTACTGGCTAGGCGCGCTGCGCACGTAACGCTGATAGCAGTCGGACGACCACCTCCCCAAACTCATAATGTCACTTCGCCCCCATCCCCGCCTGTGCGCCTCCGACGCCATGCCTATCCGGAAAGAATGTGTGCCATAGCGTTTGCCTTCCAACCCAAGGAGGGACAAGGTTTTCCTTAGAATGGCCAACAGCTGCGGGCCCTTTGCCAACTGCCCATCCGCGTGCCGAAAAACCGCCCCTTCCGTGCCCAGTGCCAAGGCCCTCAACCTCAATCCCCACCCCACAGGACATATCCAACCCGAATCCGTCGCCTGCAGGGAAATCCAACGGACCACACCCCTCTGGTCCGTCTTCGATTTCCTCAGCCAAAGACAAATCTTGTTCCCCGCAAAAGAAACCTCAGACCACAAAACCCCATCCCTGCCTTTGACCCCCAACAATTCGGTCACTCGAAACGCCCCTACAAACATCCACGACATTAGCGTGGAAAACAGACATAGCTACCCCTCATCCGTGCAAACCCTAGGCAAGGTCTGCATCACCTGATCCAGCAGAGTCCAAGACAACGGTTGTCTAGCCCGGCACACCTGCCCACACTCGCGGGCCCATCCTTCAAGCATGCGAGAGCCGAGCTCCCCAGCCGACGGCGCGTAACCCCACAGTAGCTTACCCATGAAGGCGATCCCCGCCAATTTATCCGCAATTGTTACCCACGTGGGCCTTTCTCAATTAAGGACAGTATACACTAGATGACATCCTCCTGCCGCCCCTTCCCCGAAGACCGCCGCCTCGCCCCAGAAGACACAAAATCCTCCCATGTAGTCATGTAAGTCACTTTGGTAGAGTGTGCTAGGGACCCTAAAACCAGCTGCAACATCCTTTGTTGCCTACGTACCACAAATGCGGCAGCATGCTGGTCGGGTTCTGGTCCGCTTCCTTGGCTAATCCAGGGAATCTCCCCCACTGCGATTGAGGCAAAGCATCGGCTATGCAATTTTCAACCCCGGGCTCATGCACCGCGCGAAAAGCAATATCATGCTGCAAGCAGCCCAGCACAAACACTCTCAGCAACTTCAGCACTGGTGTGTCTCTAGCAGATTGCCTATTCACCACCTCCACCACGCCATGTTATCTATGTTAAACGTCACACGTCTTTGGGCCAGCAATTCCCCCCAAAGCGAGATTGCCACCACCAGGGGGAAGAATTCCAGAAAAGCAATACTTCGGCCACCCCCGACCCATTCGGGGGGGGGGCCACTTCTCCGCACACCATTTTCCCTGCCAGTAGAGCCCGAAGCCCTTGCTCCCGGCTGCATTTGAAAAGATTTGGACATCCCAGACCATGCCAGCGCCCCACATCACAGGGACTCCGTTAAAGTTCTTCAAAAAGAACTGCCACATCTTCAGGTCCTCCCGAAGACCCGCGGACAGCCGCACATGATGATGCAGCAGCTTCCGCCTAGCTAAAGCCCTGCCCAGCCTCCTACAGAAAGTCCGACCCACTCGCACCACTCTGCAAGCAAAATTGAGGTGGCCCAACAGCACCTGTATATCCAGTACCGTGACCTTGTGTCGTGCCAGCATATTCTCTAGCAGCTCCAATATTGGCTGCTGCTTATCTACTGGTAAACGGGCCCCCATGGCCCCCGAATCCAGGTCAATTCCCAAGAATGACAGCGCCGTACAAGGCCCCACTGTCTTCTCCAGTGCCATTGGCACGCCCAACTCCCCCATGATCAACCTGTCCAGGGCATCCTGGCAGTCCATGGAGCCTGGGGTGCCCACCAAGAAAAAGTGATCCGGGTAGTGCGTAACTCCATGGTGACCCGTCTGTTCTGTGAACAACCATTGTAGGAACGTACTGAAACATTCGAAAAGTGCGCAAGACATTGAGCAACCCATCGGCAGTGCTTTGTTCACGTACCAGCGGCCGTTAAACTGGATCCCCAGTAAGCCCCAATCGTCTGGGTGAACTGGAAGCAGCCGGAAAGCCGACTTGATGTCGCACTTTGCCATCATGGCTGTTGCGCCCGCGGTCACCAAAAGGGACATGGCTGCGTCAACAGAGGAATAAGATACCGTGTTCTCTCGCTCATCAATAAAATCATTTACAGAGCCACCCTCGGGCCATGACAAATGCTGAATGAGGCGAAACTGCCCCTTGTCCTTCTTTGGCACTACCCCAATGGGGGACACAATCAAATCCACCAAAGGCCAATCCTCAAAAGGGCCGACAATGCGGCCCTCCCCCACCTCCTTATCCAACTTTTCCTGCACCACCTCAGGGTGCTCCCTTGCCGACTTCAAATTGTCAGTCCACCTCCGAACCCTTGGTCCCTCGTAACCCAGCCGAAACCCTTCCAGAAATCCCCCGGCAAACGGTCCACAGCTTCCTTGTCCGGATAGTCCTGCAGAGCCGCCACCAATCGATCGACTCTAACTGGTGTATGAGCCCTTCGGCCCAGGCCCCTTGGCCCCCTACCACCACCTGACTGCTGTTGTATTGCAGACCGAAAACCTCCTGTCTGTCCCTGCTGGCCCCCTTGCTGATGACGCTGAGCCCCCCAGCATTTGACCAGGGCATGGCCACTCTTCCCACAGCCCAAACACTCATGTCGGAACCGGCAATACTCCGGAGTGCATGCCCCTTTATTGTAGTCCCAACACGTCCCTTTGAAACCTTACTGGCCCTTGGCCCCAGCCCCCACCACTCCTCGAGTGGGGCAGCCCTGAAAGGGCTGATAAACGATAGGTAGCCCGCTCGCCGTGAAGATAGTCTTACCTGAGCCCGGCAGCCCCATCGTGTGCTGCCACAAGTCCATGTCCAGCTCTCCCCAATTTGCCTCGGGGTCCCACTCCATACGGGCCCGGAACTCCTCATCATACTGGGTCCATGCATAACCCCCCCGCAATCTGGGCCTTCCGAACCACGTCCATGAATTTAAACATGGACAACGACCGCTGGGGACACTTCTCACAATAAACACTGGGGTAAATTAGAAAGGCCGCCGTCCAATTCTCGATCATAAGCGGCACCTTCGACCGCTTCTGGAGCTAATACTCCTCCTCTTTCGAACCTTCCTTCGCCCTCACTTCCCGGTGCAGGAGTTTCAATATCTCTACGTACTACCCCTTCCATATGCGCTCCTTAGTGGTCAACATCAAATGTTCCTCTAAAGGCTTCGTGACCCACATATACGGCAGCCGCTTGACCTTCAATTCCTTGTTCTCCACCTTCACACCGTCCTCCCCCGCAGCCGCCCCGCCCATGGCACCAGTGTCTCCGGCCCCCTTCTCCTTTCAGCCCCCGTCCCCGAGGACCCTACACCCGCATCCTTTGTGCCCCCCGGCACCATCCCCACCAGGCCCTCCATCACCACATACGGGCCTACCCCTTTGTCAGACACATACGTCCCTTTCCGAATCCTGTCAGGCCTGACCCCGTCACCCCCCCACCCCTACCGAGACCATCCGAGCTGCCGTGCTCGCCGCTTTTTTACCTGAAGCCAAGGAAGCCGATGGCCGCTCTCCACTCCTCCGTTCTGGGGGGGCCGATCCTGCCTCCCAGCTCGATGCCCGGCCCGCACTCACCACCTGGCGCCGTGACACCTGTAACGCACTACCAACAGCGTTACTCGGCCCCCCTCCACCCTCACCATCTCTCAACTCCCCTTCCTCCAAACTGTCATCATCTTTGATTACTTCCACACCCCCAAAACCACAAGCCCTTCCGGCCAGCAGCGCCGACTACACCCTTCTTGCAACATTAAAAACAACATGTGTGTCGCTCCTCTTCCGATGCTGCTCCCCAAGCCGTAGCGGCCCTGTGAGTGTAGGGGTCGGCGAGCCCGCAGCGGGCCTTCTCCTGCCGCCCGCGACGGGATCCCCCGCCGGTGCCGGGCACGCCATGGGAGGCTCAGCCCTCCCTTCGCCTTGGCGCCATTGGGCCGTAATAAAAAAATATAAAAATATAATAATAATCCCCTTGATACCTATTCACAGTTTAGCAATGTACACACAATGCAAAAAACATATAGGAAAGCTTATATCTTTATGTTATTTATTACAAATACAATTTCATACATATGAAGTTAAAAATACAAATGATGTATATCATAAAATCAAAATACAGATACACAATGTAAAAAAATCACAAGTAAAATATAACCAATACATAATCAATTATGACCCGCATAATTAAAACAACAAACAGAAACATGTACAACATAACATTTGTTTGATCCTAAATGTACATTCGAAATCCTATTTCACCACTTGCTCATATACAAAGATGAAATCTGTATTAGAACTTCAGTGTCGGATCCTTGAATTGTACAAAATGAGAGCGTCGACGCTTTTCGATGGATACAGCAGTTTATACCATCTTTATCAAGACTTGTAGATATTCTGTCATATCAAGGGGGTCAACTGAAAATGCACATCCCTTGCTTGCTGTTGTATATGTTTCTGTCTGTTGTTTTAATTATGCGGGTCATAATTGATTATGTATTGGTTATAGGTGAATAGTTGGGGCATGTGAATAGGTAGCAAGGGAATTATTTTTTTATTTAGGTAGTTTTACCTCAATTCCCTTGAGTTCTTTAAGGGGTACCTCTCTATTTTCACACATACATTGGGCCGTCCCCAGCCCTGCCAAGTCTGGAACCCCGCGGTGCGCCTACTCCTGAAAAACAAACGGCAGGACTGGTGTGCTGGGTCTCTCGAACTGCGCCTCGCCTGCATTCCCCGTCACCCCGCCCCTGAGCACCGGCCGCCCACGCCCGACCGATGGCTCTAAGATCCGCCTTCCCTCCCCCATCCTCCTCGCCTTCGCTCCACGCCACGCCCCGACCCCCGCCCTCCGTCAGCCGAAAAGACCCGCCTCCCCCAACACCCCCTCTCTCTCCCCCACCCAGCCCTCTCCATTCCCCCCTGCCATGGGGATCCCAGATCCCCACTCCCCCACTGTGCCCCACCCTCAGCCGTCCCCATGGCCTCTCTGAACCCTTCCGCCCAAGAGTCATCGACGTCCAGGCCCTCCCAGTCTCTCTCACTGCCCTCTGATTCTAAGAGCAGCGGGGACCACTCCCCCGAGTCCACCCGCCACTCCACCCTCCTCCCAGACCCCTCCGCTGCACCACCTTCTCCCAGCTCCCCTCGCACCCCCCACCGTCATCTGTAAGGAAACCCCCTTCCATGCCCCACCATCCACCTATGCCCCTGCAACCCCCCTGTCTCCGTTCCCCCTACCACCATCCTGCCAGCTGCCTTCATTCCCAGAGTGCTGCCTCCGCCTGAGGGGCCCTGTGCTGGGGAGGGGCTCTCCTCCCACCCCACGCGCGCCACCTTTCTCCTTCCCAAACCGACACCAGCTTCCTCGCCCTCCTTATCGGGTCCGCCCGCCCCCGAGACCGCATCCCTGCACATGGAGCGGCCACATTTATCCTGCTCAAGATATGGCGAGGTGCTCCCCTCCGAAACTGTTTTGGCCCGACGCACGCGAGTCACCAAAGCCCCCTGGAGATGCCCGCGCTTTCCCGCCCCCACCCTAGGCCCTGCCTCCGGCCCTACTGTGACCGCCCCCGATGTCCCGGGGTGGTCAGAGAAATCAGGAAGAGCGGCGGGGGGACGCATACCGCTCTCCCCCACCGAGGATTCCTCCCACGTTCCCCGCCCCCCGTGCCTACATCACCTGCAGCCAGGACCGCGTCCCTGGCATCCGCACGGCCCTGCCGGCTCACCTGAACTCTCTGCGTCTTGCATGGTGGCGAGCAGGCAAAAACGGCCGTCGCCACACCAGTCGAAGCGCGCCTCACGGGGCGCGCACCCCCCTGGGGGTCCACCAACAGATCCATCCGGCCTGCCTCACTGAGGAGGCGGATGGCTTCTAAAACGCTGTGATCCTCACCAGCCTTCACAATTCGCTATCCACAAACTGCACCGAAATCGAAACTACAGGCCTCAGCCAACGACAAAATCTCCGGACAAAAACTTCTACAACTACTGCGCTCTCAGCCACCAGGTCACCAAAACCCAAGATGGTGGCTGGGCAGGCGCCTACAACCCCTACATTGCCTTGGGCTATCTTTCAAAATTGGGCTACATTTGGGCTAGTCCCAAAGTAGCTCAAAAGCCACAAAATGTCCACGCCCGTCTGGCGCCTCACCCCCTCCCAATCTTCCCGGGGGGCATAGTCACATCAGGGCAACAGGAACCCCCGCCCCAACAAACCAAAAACCCGCAAATAACACACAGACACAAGTGTTAAGATTGGGAAAAGTTGCTGCAGGTTTATTACATACAACATATGTAATCACGGTGGGTTATCTTACGGGCGATCCAAGGGCAGGCCGCATTCTCGCCACCTGCCCGCCTGATGAGCCAATCAGCACAGTGGCGAACCACCCAACTGCTGCACCATTATGGTATTAACAGTACTCACGCCCCTTGCGGGGCGTATCTAGGCAAACCCCCGGTTGCACAGGCCCACAACCGCCCGAAGGACTACTGGGGCGCCGACACGAGTTCCTGGACCTCCCATGAGGTTCGAGGTTAGGCTCTGGCACCCCTATGTGCCTGCTGAAGTACAGTGTTGCACCTCTCTGCTTCCGGATCGCCCTGTAACTCCGCCTGCAACGAAAAAGGAACACATTAAAGCTCCCACAGGAGCTCCCCCCAAGAAGACACTCTGGGTTAGAGGTAGGGAGGGAAAGAGTGTCCCGACGAAGTGTGCGCGACTTCCGGAGCGGCAAAGAGGCCTGAACAATGGCGAGGGGTAGAGATATACCCCTTAACCCCGCCTAGCCACCCCGGATGCGCGTCATGGACCCGCCCACCTCCAACCGGGCAACGCCTGCCCTGGGGAGGAGTGGCTGGCCACAGCAAGGGGCGGAGGCAGCCCTCTGTGACTAAGGGCCCGCCCTCCTGATGGCCACCGGGTGGCCTCGGGCAGCCACAGACCTCATGGTGCTCGGCTGCCCCCCAAAGCCCCCTTAAGGTCAAGCGCCAGCGGTCAAGCAGGTGTAGAAAAATGTGATTTTATATACAGCTGAAAAAAAAGCCCACCTGCTGACCTTTGCCTCAGGCCTCTCGGGCAACGGGCGATTGTCCGCCCTGCCAATCTGACGCTGTTTATTTCCATGCCTCTTGTACTTGTCATCTGCTTTCCAAGACCTAAGCTGTCTTTCACTGCTGGCAACCACCATATTAAACTCTTTATAAACTCAACTGAACAAGCAACACCCCTCTGCCCACATCCAACAAAACACGCTCCAACCATCCCTCCTAGTCCTCCCCCACGTACCAGGGAGGGTGGTGCGCAATCATTGGCAGGGGAATGTAAATTCCTTATACGCATGCGCCAATTACAAGGGCGGGCAGTCTGTTAGCATGTATGTTATGGCTGCCCACGTCACTTACAGCCTGCGTCCCATGGTTCGGTCCCAACCTCACCGCGCAGAGAAGGCGCTTCCCTCCACGTCACGAGGGACCCTCCTTACCCCTGGCATTGCCAACTCTCGAGCTCTCTAGCTTGGGTCTGTCATTGCTCCCAGTGACACCGCACGGGGCTCCTTAGTTTAATGCAGGACTATACGTGCCTGTAACTCCCTTGTGGTGGGCCTTAGCGCAGCTCTAAAAGTGTTCAATCTGCCTGGATTTAAATGATCCATACCACGGGGGCTGTGACAGGAACAGCCCCTTTAATGAGATACTAACTTGCTGCCGGCTCTGAGGCCCAGAGCCCCCGTCACTGCTTTACACCGAGTTGGAGGCGAAGGCAGCAGTCTGTAAATCTCTCTGGATGGCCGGCAGCCCGGAGAGACGTCACTGTCTCCTCTGGGCTGTGAAGATAATTAGATCATTAGGTCAGCCCAGTGAGCCTCTTCTCATTGATATGCAAATTTATGGCATTGGCGTCCAGGGCATTACAGTGGGTATATTTTATTTCCACTTCGCAAATGCAATTGTTGACAATACCGACTCGTTGAACGCCTCCTGATTACCTTTGTTTGGCTTCCCCATTCTTTCCCAGCCTCCTGTTCTTTAGTGACCCCTCGTGGAGGGGGTGTTTAAATGCACCCATCACCACTCCACACCCCCCACACACCCATTCTTGTATGCAGCTGCACTCGTAAGTAGGCCTGAGAATCTTTTTCCGTTAAATCAGAATTAAAAATACAAGCATTGGCAAAACCAATAGATCTCGCCTGTGCAATAGCTATTGGCTTTGCCAATCTGCTGTAGTCATGTTATTCACCTGTGTGGCTGCTGTTCAGCATGGCTTGAAGTTAGTGGCGTAGAGGAGAGTGGTGTGAAGTGTCGTAGAGTGGAGTCGCATAGATTGCAGAGTAATGGAGTGGCATAGAGTGGAGTAGTGTAGAGGAGAGTACAGTGGAATCGCGTAGAGTGAACTGGTGAAGAGTGCATTTGCGGAGAGTGTTGCAGAGTATAGTGGCATAGAGTGCAGGGGTGTAGAGTGCAACAGCATAGAACTCAGCAGTGTGCAATACAGCGTTGTAGAATGCAGTGGCGTAGATTAGAGTGTTGCACAGTAGAGAGCTGTGGCGAAGAGTGCACTCCTGTAGAGTGCAGTGGTGCAGAGTTGAGCAACACAGTACAGTGGTGTAGGGTGCAGTGATACAAAGCATAGTAACATAGAGTGCAGTGGATTAGAGTGGTGCAGAGAGCAGTGTAATGCAGTAGAGCGCAGTGATAGAGATTGCAATGGCATGGAGTGGTGCATAGTAGAGTACAGTGGCATATGGTGCAGTGTTGCAGAGTGTAGTGATGAAGAGTAGAATGGCATAGTGTACAGTGGCTTAGAATACAGCGGCATAGAGTACTTGGGTGAAGAGTAGAGCAGAGTGGCATAGAGTGCAGGAGCACAGAGTAGAGAGGTGTAGAGTGCAGTGTTGCAGAGTAGAGCATAGTGGCAAAGAGTGGAGTGAAGTAAAGTGCAGTGGCGCAGAGTGGAGTGCTGCTGAGTGCAGTGGCGTAGAGCGCAATAGTGCAGAGTAGAGTAGCATAGAGTTCAGTGGCGGAGTGCAATGTTGCAGAGTAGAGTGGCATAGAGTGCAGTGATGTTGAGTGCCGTAGAATGCATTGCTATAGAGTGCACTGGCATAGAGAGCAGCGGCATAGACTACAGTGGTGCAGATTAGAGTGCAGTGGCGTAGAGTACATTAGCGTAGAGTGGAGTGGCGTAGAGTGGAGTGATTTAGAGTAGAGTGGTGTCAAGTGTAGTGGCATAGAGTGCAGTGGCGTAGTATGCAGCGGCCTAGAGTGAAGTGTAGAGTAGAATGTTTCAAAGTAGAGTGAAGTGTCGTAGATTAGAGTGGGGCAGGAAAGAGTGAGCTGGCATACAGTAGAGTGGTGCAGGGCAGACTGCAGCGGCATAGAGTATAGTGGTGTAAAGTAATGGCATGAAGTGTTGTAGAATGCCGGGCTATAGAGTGCAGTGATAGAGAGTAGATTAGAGAGTGGCATACTGTCGAACAGCATTGAGTGAAGGGGCATAGGGTGGTGTAATGTAGAGGAGAGTACAGTGGAATCGCGTAGAGTGAACTGGTGAAGAGTGCATTTGCGGAGAGTGTTGCAGAGTATAGTGGCATAGAGTGCAGGGGTGTAGAGTGCAACAGCATAGAACTCAGCAGTGTGCAATACAGCGTCGTAGAATGCAGTGGCGTACATTAGAGTGTTGCACAGTAGAGAGCTGTGGCGAAGAGTGCACTCCTGTAGAGTGCAGTGGTGCAGAGTTGAGCAACACAGTACAGTGGTGTAGGGTGCAGTGATACAAAGCATAGTAACATAGAGTGCAGTGGATTAGAGTGGTGCAGAGAGCAGTGTAATGCAGTAGAGCGCAGTGATAGAGATTGCAATGGCATGGAGTGGTGCATAGTAGAGTACAGTGGCATATGGTGCAGTGTTGCAGAGTGTAGTGATGAAGAGTAGAATGGCATAGTGTACAGTGGCATAGAATACAGCGGCATAGAGTACTTGGGTGAAGAGTAGAGCAGAGTGGCATAGAGTGCAGGAGCACAGAGTAGAGAGGTGTAGAGTGCAGTGTTGCAGAGTAGAGCATAGTGGCAAAGAGTGGAGTGAAGTAAAGTGCAGTGGCGCAGAGTGGAGTGCTGCTGAGTGCAGTGGCGTAGAGCGCAATAGTGCAGAGTAGAGTAGCATAGAGTTCAGTGGCGGAGTGCAATGTTGCAGAGTAGAGTGGCATAGAGTGCAGTGATGTTGAGTGCCGTAGAATGCATTGCTATAGAGTGCACTGGCATAGAGAGCAGCGGCATAGACTACAGTGGTGCAGATTAGAGTGCAGTGGCGTAGAGTACATTAGCGTAGAGTGGAGTGGCGTAGAGTGGAGTGATTTAGAGTAGAGTGGTGTCAAGTGTAGTGGCATAGAGTGCAGTGGCGTAGTATGCAGCGGCCTAGAGTGAAGTGTAGAGAAGAATGTTTCAAAGTAGAGTGAAGTGTCGTAGATTAGAGTGGGGCAGGAAAGAGTGAGCTGGCATACAGTAGAGTGGTGCAGGGCAGACTGCAGCGGCATAGAGTAGAGTGGTGTAAAGTAATGGCATGAAGTGTTGTAGAATGCCGGGCTATAGAGTGCAGTGATAGAGAGTAGATTAGAGAGTGGCATACTGTCGAACAGCATTGAGTGAAGGGGCATAGGGTGGTGTAGTGTAGAGGAGAGTACAGTGGAATCGCGTAGAGTGAACTGGTGAAGAGTGCATTTGCGGAGAGTGTTGCAGAGTATAGTGGCATAGAGTGCAGGGGTGTAGAGTGCAACAGCATAGAACTCAGCAGTGTGCAATACAGCGTCGTAGAATGCAGTGGCGTAGATTAGAGTGTTGCACAGTAGAGAGCTGTGGCGAAGAGTGCACTCCTGTAGAGTGCAGTGGTGCAGAGTTGAGCAACACAGTACAGTGGTGTAGGGTGCAGTGATACAAAGCATAGTAACATAGAGTGCAGTGGATTAGAGTGGTGCAGAGAGCAGTGTAATGCAGTAGAGCGCAGTGATAGAGATTGCAATGGCATGGAGTGGTGCATAGTAGAGTACAGTGGCATATGGTGCAGTGTTGCAGAGTGTAGTGATGAAGAGTAGAATGGCATAGTGTACAGTGGCATAGAATACAGCGGCATAGAATACATGGGTGAAGAGTAGAGCAGAGTGGCATAGAGTGCAGGAGCACAGAGTAGAGAGGTGTAGAGTGCAGTGTTGCAGAGTAGAGCATAGTGGCAAAGAGTGGAGTGAAGTAAAGTGCAGTGGCGCAGAGTGGAGTGCTGCTGAGTGCAGTGGCGTAGAGCGCAATAGTGCAGAGTAGAGTAGCATAGAGTTCAGTGGCGGAGTGCAATGTTGCAGAGTAGAGTGGCATAGAGTGCAGTGATGTTGAGTGCCGTAGAATTCATTGCTATAGAGTGCACTGGCATAGAGAGCAGCGGCATAGACTACAGTGGTGCAGATTAGAGTGCAGTGGCGTAGAGTACATTAGCGTAGAGTGGAGTGGCGTAGAGTGGAGTGATTTAGAGTAGAGTGGTGTCAAGTGTAGTGGCATAGAGTGCAGTGGCGTAGTATGCAGCGGCCTAGAGTGAAGTGTAGAGAAGAATGTTTCAAAGTAGAGTGAAGTGTCGTAGATTAGAGTGGGGCAGGAAAGAGTGAGCTGGCATACAGTAGAGTGGTGCAGGGCAGACTGCAGCGGCATAGAGTAGAGTGGTGTAAAGTAATGGCATGAAGTGTTGTAGAATGCCGGGCTATAGAGTGCAGTGATAGAGAGTAGATTAGAGAGTGGCATACTGTCGAACAGCATTGAGTGAAGGGGCATAGGGTGGTGTAGTGTAGAGGAGAGTACAGTGGAATCGCGTAGAGTGAACTGGTGAAGAGTGCATTTGCGGAGAGTGTTGCAGAGTATAGTGGCATAGAGTGCAGGGGTGTAGAGTGCAACAGCATAGAACTCAGCAGTGTGCAATACAGCGTCGTAGAATGCAGTGGCGTAGATTAGAGTGTTGCACAGTAGAGAGCTGTGGCGAAGAGTGCACTCCTGTAGAGTGCAGTGGTGCAGAGTTGAGCAACACAGTACAGTGGTGTAGGGTGCAGTGATACAAAGCATAGTAACATAGAGTGCAGTGGATTAGAGTGGTGCAGAGAGCAGTGTAATGCAGTAGAGCGCAGTGATAGAGATTGCAATGGCATGGAGTGGTGCATAGTAGAGTACAGTGGCATATGGTGCAGTGTTGCAGAGTGTAGTGATGAAGAGTAGAATGGCATAGTGTACAGTGGCATAGAATACAGCGGCATAGAATACATGGGTGAAGAGTAGAGCAGAGTGGCATAGAGTGCAGGAGCACAGAGTAGAGAGGTGTAGAGTGCAGTGTTGCAGAGTAGAGCATAGTGGCAAAGAGTGGAGTGAAGTAAAGTGCAGTGGCGCAGAGTGGAGTGCTGCTGAGTGCAGTGGCGTAGAGCGCAATAGTGCAGAGTAGAGTAGCATAGAGTTCAGTGGCGGAGTGCAATGTTGCAGAGTAGAGTGGCATAGAGTGCAGTGATGTTGAGTGCCGTAGAATGCATTGCTATAGAGTGCACTGGCATAGAGAGCAGCGGCATAGACTACAGTGGTGCAGATTAGAGTGCAGTGGCGTTGACCTATTCGTTGCAACTGCATACAAAGTAATCCTGTCTTGCTGGAAGGATAACTCCAAATTGTCTGTGCAGACATGGTGGAATTTTGTGTGTGATGAGCATAGAATTGCCATTGCTTCTTCTTCTTCTGTCACCTTAAAAATTAAGTCTGATCTTACCTGGCTACCTTTCTCCACCTTCTTATCCTCTTCTCCTCCCCCTTAACCCCCCTTCCTTCATTTCTCTTCCTCTCTTCATCTTTTTCTCTTTTCTTCTTTTTTCTTTTCTTTCTTCTTTCCTCTTTATACGGTTCGCTCCCATTACATGATTTTACTTTACTGTTTCTCTCTCTCTATTTCTCAAAAAAAATGTCTTTCATGATTATATCCTATTGACTTTGCATTATCTTATGTTGTGATATTATGATGTAACATTTTTTTCCTCTGCTCAATAAAACTTTCTTAAACTGAAAAAAAAGAGTGCAGTGGCGTAGAGTACATTAGCGTAGAGTGGAGTGGCGTAGAGTGGAGTGATTCAGAGTAGAGTGGTGTCAAGTGTAGTGGCATAGAGTGCAGTGGCGTAGTATGCAGCGGCCTAGAGTGAAGTGTAGAGTAGAATGTTTCAAAGTAGAGTGAAGTGTCGTAGATTAGAGTGGGGCAGGAAAGAGTGAGTTGGCATGCAGTAGAGTGGTGCAGGGCAGACTGCAGCGGCATAGAGTAGAGTGGTGTAAAGTAATGGCATGAAGTGTTGTAGAATGCCGGGCTATAGAGTGCAGTGATAGAGAGTAGATTAGAGAGTGGCATACTGTCGAACAGCATTGAGTGAAGGGGCATAGGGTGGTGTAGTACAGACTAGAGTGCGTTGGCGTAGAGTACATTGACATAGAGTGCAGTGTTGCAGGGAGGCGTAGAGAGGACTTGTGCAGAATAGAGTAGGATATCCTAGTCTGCAGTGGTGTAGAGTAGAGTGACGTAAAGTGCATTGACACAGAGTACAGCAGAGAGGTGTAGAGGGAAGCGGCTTAGAGTGGAGTAGCATAGAGTGGAGTGGTACAGAGTGGAGTAGAGAGGAGTAGCGCAGAGTGCAGTACTGTGGTGTAAGGTGCAGTGGCGTGGAGTGGTGCAGGGTAGAGTAGAATGGAGTATGCATGGTGTGGTAGAACATTTCTATTACAGCCAAAACCTTTTCAATTGAAATGACCATTACAATTGCACAGACACACAGTTTTACTAAGAAAGCTATGCAGTGCACAAATGATAATGTGTTGGAATGGCATCACTTAGTGTTTCGATTTGTTTATATCATAGTAAAGTATTTCTTTTCAACACATTTCAGAATTAACAACAATGTGCTTCATTTGTGCTTTGCTAACTCTGATATATTCTGAAATACTTTCACAGGTCATTTAAATGTTGTTGTGTGCTAGAAAAAAACATGCATTCCTCTACCCCCAGTATCCAGCAAGATTGTCACGTAAATCCTCTCACTTTGAAGGCAGAGAAAGAAAACACCAAGTTCCCTCAGAAGACGGAGCATGGAATTTGACCTCTGTCTTAGAATGCACAGCAAATGATTTACAGGCCTGTTTACTGACAGGCAAACAGCAACATAATTGCCAATAGGGACTCACATTCACAAAATATAACTTCAATCCGTGATCACACAACTGAATTTCTGTAATAATTCATTTTGACAGTTTTTCACTGCTCCAATACTCATTCTCTTGACTGATTGATCATACACAGAACGTAAATGTCATACATTGAACCTACAATAAATACTACATATACCCCACAGATAACCCATACAACAGCATGACAAATCAAAAAATTCCTTTACCCATGTTTTACACACTCGAACAGGAATATTGTGCCCAAGTGTGTTCAGTGTAATACTGTGTTAATTTGCTTTCTGTGTCTTACCAATTGGCTGTCAGCATCTGTGGGGGTACTTTGACCGCCTACTCCCGCCCCGGTCCGCCGCGCCCATCTTGGACGTTTGTTGCGGAGGGGGGAGGAGGAGCCCAATCACTTCCGGGCTCAGGGCTGCAACATCCGCGCTCTAGTCGCCCCTACCCCCTCCATAAATGTGCAGATGTCCGCGGTCGCGCAGCGGACGCGTGCAGCGGGCGCGCCGGAAGCGCGCCGAAGTCGAGCCAAAGTCTAGCCCGTCTGCGCCCGTCCGCAGCCGGACGGGGCGCGGGGCGACGACTCTTGGCCAGTCCACATCCCAGAGTATACGGTATGATAGACAGGCGCTATTAGATCTCCGTCCTGGAGTCACCTTATCCTGCTTTCACACCATGGAGGCGCTGCTTGTGCATTGTTGCCCTTCATGCTCTTTCACGCCTTACAAACCACCCATCAGGGCAGGCTCTTTAATTCGAACTAAGGCGGGTTTGATCAACTGCCGCTCTCTGGGTAAACACACTTTACAAATTCATCAACTACTGGAGGATGATGGCTTTGATGTGATGTTTTTCACGGAGACTTGGCTGGGGGAACTTTCCGACCCAGACATCATTGAAGCCATGCCTTCTGGCTTCTCCTTGACCAGACTTGACAGGAAGGATGGCAGGGGAGGTGGTATTGCTATTGCCACGAAAACCCCTCTGCAGTGCTCCCTATCGCCACTGACCATAGATCACTGTGAAGCTGGCGTTTTTACTATTCTAGTTAACCCTCAATTCTCCTTCTCTGGCATTCTTGTGTACAGACCTCCCGGGAGACTGTATGATTTCACATCCAGCCTTCTCGAAAACACTGCTCACCACGCTATTAGGAAGAACAATTTCCTGGTGCTAGGCGACTTGAACGCTCATTTTGATGACCCCCTCGATCCCGGAGCTAAGGATATTAGGTCTGCTCTCCAGTCTCTGCAGCTAGATCTCATAAATTTTGATCCCACTCACAGACAAGGTCACCTTCTGGACCCCATCTTTGGGAACGTCTCCAGAGTACATGCTCTTTTTCCTATTCCGGTACCCTGGTCAGATCACTCTATTGTTCCTTTCTACCTGCAGAGATCTGTGCCTGATCCGAAAAATAATGACACGGATCTTCGGTACCAGCGCCGGAAATGGAAAAAATTTTCTCAGGACATGTTCAATAAACTGATTGGAATAGGAGACTCTCTTGATAGCACTGACTGTGAAATGGCCTACAGTCAATTGCAGGACAGAATCTTAAGGGCCCTAGACCAAACCGCTCCTACTCGCACCTTAAAAAATTTCACTAGCCCCAGAAAATCTACCCCCTGGTTCACTGCAGAACTACAAGCATGCAAATCTGCATGCAAAAAATTAGAACGTGACTGGCGCACTAACTTTTGCCCAGCTATTAAACTGCAATATAAACAAGCGCAAAAGGAATACTATAAAAAAGTCCGTATTTCTAAAGCCATGCACTATAAGACTCGCATTGGGGAGGCAGAGAACTCTTCTAAAGAGCTTTTTAAAATTTTCAAGGAAATTTCTGTGCTCACTAATAACAATGCACCTTGCGACAACTCAGTGGAAACTTGCAATAAGATTGCTCGATACTTTTCAGATAAGATCACCAATATCTATACCAGTTTCTCTGATATGTTGCCATCTGGCCATGATTTCACAGAGAGCGCGGTTACTAATTCCACTGTGTCTTGCCTCCAATGCTTCTCGATTCCTACTCCCGATGCGCTTATAAACATCTGCAAGAGCGTTAAATCGGGTTCCCCTCGGGACCCTGCTCCCCCGAAAGTACTCAGAGAGAGCCTACAGGTACTGGAACCCTACTTCAGGCAGATTATTCAGTTGTCCTTCTCCTCTGCGCACTTACCGACTGATTGGAAGAAGGCTATTGTACTACCTATTAAAAAGAAGCCGAATGTAAGTCAGGACACCTTGGAAAATCTGAGACCTATATCTCTATTACCCTATCTTGCCAAAGTGACCGAAAAAATTGCTAATAAGCAACTTATGGCTCACTTTGAAGCTAATAATTGCCTGCACAGCTCCCAGTCCGGTTTTAGGACCAATTACTCCACCGAGACAGCCCTCCTGAGAGCTACTGAAACGCTTAGGGCAGGAGCGGATGAGGGTCATACGATGGCGCTCATAATGCTGGACCTCAGTGCTGCGTTTGACACTGTAGCCCATTCCACCCTGCTACAGTGTCTAAACCAGGCTGGGGTCACAAAGGAAGCATTGGGATGGCTTAAATCTTTCCTAATAGACCGAAGCTTCCAGGTTCAGAGAGGAAACTCCCTTTCTGACAGCATTGCCCTAGAACAGGGGGTGCCTCAGGGCTCTGCCCTGAGCCCCACCTTGTTTAACCTTTATATGGCTCCATTGGCGGAGGTGGTTCAATCGTTCGGCATAAAAATTGTATCTTATGCCGACGATACCCAACTCCTCATCTCCCTATCCCAGACACCCACCTTGGCTGCTGCCAACTTCAAAACATGCATGCAGGAGCTTGCAGGCTGGATGAACCAACACTGCCTCAAGCTCAATGGCTCTAAAACTGAGGTGCTGGTGATTGGGGGTAACTCGGCCAGCTGGACCCTGGACTGGTGGCCTTCTTGTCTTGGTCCTATGCCTTCCCCGTGCAAGGAAGCTAAGAACCTGGGTGTTTGGGTTGATCCCAGACTCTCCTATGACAGCCACGTCCAGAAGCTAACAGGAAAGTGCTTTGGTGTACTAAAGACCTTAAATCGCACCCTGGATCTCCTTCCTTTAGAGGCCAGACGTACGATGACTCAAGCTCTGGTGACCTCCCGTATTGATTACGGTAATGTCCTTCTCTTAGGTACTACTGAGAAGAACATTAAAAAACTTCAGGTTCTCCAGAACACGGCGGCACGTTTGGTCCTCAGGCTTCCCAGAAGAGCGGCCTCCAAGCCTACATTAGTTGCTCTTCACTGGCTCCCTATAAAAAAGAGGATCTTGTTTAAAGCGCTCCTTATGTGTTACAAGATCACCTCTCAGGTAGCCCCTGAATATCTGAAGGATCTCGCAATCCCCTATGTGCCCAACAGAGAACTGCGCTCTAAGGGTTCCGGGCTTCTGTATGCCCCCCGGATAAACAAAGCAAGAATGGGAGGGCGCTCCTTTCGTGCACTGGCGGCCAAGAATTGGAACCTTCTTCCTCTGCATATTAGACTGGCTGAGACAGAGACCTTATTTAGGAGACTCTTAAAAACTCACCTTTTCTCCCTTTAGGTCTCTCCCTTTCCCCTGCCTTCCCTCTCCACAGCGCGGGGACACGCCGAGATGGCGTCACCAGGCGCTTTATAAAATCCTATATTATTATTATTATTATTAAGTTCTGAATCCACCTGCCCTAAAAGGAGCTTAATTATGACATCATACATTTGATGCTGCTACTTATTGGGCTATGCAACTAAACAGTGCCCAAATGGTGACACAATGGGATGAACACTATTATATTGCTTTACTCAGTTTCATCTTTGAGCACCAATGTCCATTGTTTTAAATGCACTTGTTGGTTGAAAAAACTGTTGACGTGTTCCCAACCGTTTGTTATTCCCGGGTTCTCCACAGGACACAGAATAGCTGAACACTGAAACATAAACACAAACATAATTTAATCCTATGTACATATGACCTCAAGTGGGCTTGCAATCCCTATCATCACATCATCATACTTGTTACCTTATATGCACTCTTCACTTGGAAATTCCAGTATCAACAACAGAAGAAAGCATCCGTGACACACTGCGGCTGGTATCTAAAAATACACAGACATGGACTTATTAATACCACAAAATCCATCTAAGAAAGCCCAATCTTTCATACAGAGTTAACTACTCACTAATTTCAAGGGGAGTCACCACCTTTATTCTTAAGCTTGTAACAAAGGCCATCACCGTTTTCTCAACTGACAACATTTGAATCCTTAAATCACCCTTACCTTCCTTTACCTCTACCCATCCCCAAACCCTAAAATCACTTTTGCCTTCTTTTACTTCTACCCACTCTTGAACTCTAAATTCACCCTCACCTCACTTTACCTCTACCCACAGGAGCCCTAAAATCACTCTTACCTTGCGTTACCTCCACCCATCGATGAGTCCTAAATTTACCCTTACGTCCCTTTATCTTTACCGACCTCTAAACCCTAAAATTTCCCTTACTTACCTCCCTTTACCTCTACCCACTCCTAAAACCTAAAATAACACTTCACTGCCTATACTCCTCACCTTACCTGAACCCTAAATTCACCCTTCTCTCCCATTATCTTGACCATCCCTGAACCCTAAATTATTCCTAACCTTCCTTTACGTCTACCCATCCCTGAACCCTAAAATCACCCTTCCTCCCTTTACCTGTACCCATCCAGAACCCTAAAATCACTCTTAACACCCTTTACCTCTACCTACCTCGAACCCTAAAATCACATTTACTTTTCTTTACCCCTACCCACCCTTGAACCCTGAAATCACCCTTAACTCCCTTTACCTCTACACACCCCTAACCCTAAAATCACTCTTACCCCTCTTTATCCTTAATGACTAGAACGTTAAATTCACTCTGATCTTCAGTTTTCTCTACCCACCCTGAACTGTAAAATCACCCTTACTTCCATTTCTTTCCCTTTACCCATTACCTAACACTAAAATAACTCTTACCTTCCTTTATCTCTACCCACTCGAAACCTAAAATCACCCTTCCCTCCCTTAAGCTCTATCCACCCCTGAAACCTTAAATCACCCTTACCTACATTACCTTTCCCTACCGAAGCCTTAAATCACAATTAGCTCTACCAACCCCAAACCCTAAAGTCATCCTTACCACCCTTTACCTCTTACCATCCCTGAATTCTAAAATCACCCTTGCCTCACTATACCTTTACCCATCCCTGAATACTAAATTTGCCCTTACCTCCCTTTATCTCTATCCACCTTCGAACTCTAAAATCACCGTACCTCCCTTTATCTTCACATCCCTGAACCCCAAAATCAACCTTACCACTGTTTACCTCTACCCAACTCTGAACCCTAATATCACCCATATCTCCATTTACCTTTACCCATCCCTGAACCCCAAAATCAACCTTACCTCTCTTTACTTCTACCCACCTCTGATACCTATGATCACCCTTAGTTCCCTTTACCTTTACCCACACAAGACCACAAGTTCATATTGATTTTCCTTTTTCTCTACTCGCCCTAAACCATAAAATCACCCTTACCTCCATTTACCTCTAGCCAATCCTGAACCCCAAAATCGCGCTTACGTCCCTTTACCTCTGCTCATCTTTGAACCGTAAAATCACCCTTGCCTCTATACCTCTAACCAAACCGTAAAATCACTGTTACCTCCCTTTACATCTTCCAAGCTCAAACCCAAAAACCATTCTTCCCTCTCTTCACATCTACCCACTGAACCCTAAAATCACCCTTACCACCCTTTACCTGTACGCGAACCTGAACCCTACAATCACTTTTACCTTTCTTGACCTTTATCCACCTCGAAACTGTAAAATCACTCTTACCTTCCTTTACCTCTACCCACTCCTGAACCCAAAATTCACCTTTACCAACCTTTCCCGTTACCCACCCGAACATTAAATTCACACTGACCTTCCTTTTTCTCTACCCACCCGAACCTTAAAATCACCCTTACCACCCTTTATCTCTACCTATCCTGAGCCCTAAAATCACCCTTTTTAGGGCTCGCCTGCTGATGCGCTTCTGCGCATCGCTGGCGAAGCTCTAATGTGGCTTATCCAGTGTTAAACCACCACTGGCGATTCCACTGGCGATTTCTTGAAGTGCATGTGCTTTTTAGGTCATTGCGCAAGCGCAAGCCCTAAAAAGCGCGTGCACAATGCCACCAGCCGCCTGCCTGCCTCGCATTACCACATCAAAGGCAGCCCGCCCCCCTCCCACAAGCTTCTCAGCGTGTGCTCTGCCTCAGGCCGGCATTTCTCCTCCCCATATTATTCACTGCTCGGCCTGCTGCTCCCCATGCGTCTCGTCACCCTTCCTCCCTTATGCTGGACCCCAAGAGATTAAAGTGGGGAAGGGATGCGAATGTATGAAATTAATTCATTAGTGACCAGTTCAAATGTTCGGTTTACACCCTAAAGCTTCAACTCCAATGACATTTCTACAATTTGCAACTGTCCTTCCCAAGATTCCCAGCTAAAAACCACAGCATGTTTGTATTGGGTCCTGTCAATTCAAGATGTAAGTGGGGTGTTCTGAACATAAGCTGTTCCCCGCCTCTAATTTATTTAACTGTAACCCTTCTGCTGGCCTTCTATTCCGTGTTTAACGCAGGCTTTTGAGAATACGTAGCCTGTTGTCAAGTGTTATTGCGTTTATCCAAGATTTCACACAGCAGTACAGTATATTACGTCGATGTGCACCGCAGGAAGGATGCACTCGATCACTCATGGGTCTGCTCAAGTGTCACTGCCCCATGCTTGCAGCAGACAAGCTGTAGGCAGAACAGGCGGCAACCGCTCTCCCAGTGACAGAGCAGAACACTTGGTTATTTGGCAATCTCCAAAGAAGCAGCCACAGAACCCGATCAAGTCAGAAGTGACAGCTGTCTGTGCAAGGATGCTGCAAGAACTAACTGTAGACCAGTGATAGTCAAGGGGAAGAACTCCTTCACTGGACTCCACGGACATTAAAAGATGTTAAACAGGCAAGCATTTATTTAGAAGTCAATTTAAGTTAAAGGGAGCAACGAGGGTGGACTGCACCGATTACATTTAGAAACACCTTTATTTTTAATGACATCTTGCAGATGAAATGTAAAAATATGACAAAGTCTGTTCAACATACAAAAAGTGTATATCATTAACAACTAGAACTGTTTCACCTTAGTACATCAGATTATATGAGTGCTGCTGCTCCCCATGCGTCCCGTCACCCTTCCTCCCTTATGCTGGACCCCAAGAGATTAAAGTGGGGAAGGGATGCGAATGTATGAAATTAATTCATTAGTGACCAGTTCAAATGTTCGGTTTCTTTATATGTATATATGTATTATTTTACATAAATCTTCCTTGCGTCCTTTCTCTTGACTCGTGTGCAGTTACACTGTTTGATCGATAGTATGCGCAGCTCTTTGTGCAAGTCCGGTAGATGTTGTTGTTAGAACTCAGCTTCACATCACTTATTTCCTTGAGGAATGTTGTTATCCGACCATGACTTGAACGTTGCTAGTACACGGTGTCGGGTGTAAAAAAAAGAAATCAGCGTAACAGAAAAGTGTACATGTTCAATGTCCTGAAACAATGTGCAGCTGTGGCCTTTTAAGAGCAGCTCCCGCTCCTGGGGAATGAACAATGTCCCTTGGCTGCTGCAGTCTCTCTTCCAACCCCGCCGTCGGCCCCATCCATTCACCCTCCTGTCCCCCTCGCAGTGCTCGCCTTCCCCGCCCAGTGTCTTCACATTCCTGCCCCATTAACGCCCCGAGAGCAGTGAAGATGTCCCGAGCCCCCTCCCTCGGCCTTTAATTAGTGGCCCCCTCTGAGGCGGGGGAGGGGGTGCTGCTGTTGCAGGCCGCGCATTCCCGGCCCATTACCTCACGGGCTACGGGCCCAGCCAGTGGCCGGCAGCATAGAATTGTCAGCATGGTGTACCCTTCATCCCTTATCCATTCTCTCAATATGGATCTTGTATCGGGTAGTAGGAAATGCTTTGGAGTTCTACCTTACCTATATCACTGCAGCCAATTCTAGGGAGAATAAAGGTGATACTTTTTTGATACGCCTGTTTCTCTATCTTTTAGATCCCACCTCACAAGTGCACCCCACCCCTGCCCTCGGTACGCGCCGCATGGGAACTCGAGCACTTCATGTGCGCCCCTCACTGAGTTCGTCCTGCGTGGCAGACTCGTGCGTGACGCCCCCCCCCCCCCATAAAAAGAACACACGCCTAGCTATTGACAGTTGTTGTTTGGGACGGGAATGCCCCTTGCATGGTATGTAGGCCCGAGTACCCGACGGCTTGTTAATCTGGTAGCCGATCTATTTGGCCGTGGCGTACGCCAACCTAGCTTGTGCGCAGTGGCCTAGACCTGGCCGTGACCGTGTGATGGCCTGTGCCCACGAACTGTCACGTGACCAAGGGAGGCGCATTAAGCATGTCTTTACAGTACACAAATGTCTACGTCCCTGACCCGAGTGAAGAACCTAAAACCGCGTTGGCAGTGTACTGATTTATGAAATGCTATAGGTGTCACATTTGCGAAAGTTAGAACTATTGGCATTGTAAATGACAAAGCTATTAATTTAGCTATTTTAAAAAATAACACATAAATAAAAAAAATGTCATTTATAAGACCAATAGCTCAAACTTTCCTAATGCGAGCCCTATTGCATTTCCAATGCTTGTTTCTAACAGAGTTTTATATAGCGCAAACTTGACCCTAAGGTATCGGGTATCTGAACGCTTTACACAAGCACCAGTTGCGTTACATGAGGACACATTTTTTTGTTAGGCACAGGGAGATTAAGTGATTTGCCCAGAATCACAGGATGTTGCACGTCTTTGCCAAAACTCGAACCGAGTTTCCCAGATTTGAGGTTTACCGCCCTTTCCGTTAGGCCAACTCCTCTCGCCAAACCCTTACTGCTCTTTATCTCTACCCACTTGTGAACCCCAAAATTACACATACCTCCTTTACGTCTATCCTCCTCTAACCCTAAAATCAGCCTTGCCTCCCTCTGCCTTTGCCTCTACCCAACTGAACCCTACACTAACCATTACCTACTTTACCTCTACCCTCACTCGAACCCTAAAATCACCCTAACCTTCTTTTACCTCTATATAGCCGAACTCTAAAATCACACTTACCTCCCTTAACTTTTACCCACCCCTAAACCCTAAAATCACCTTTATCTCCCTTTACCTATACCCAATGAACTCTAAATTCACCATTGCTGCTCTTTACCTCCACCAACCCTGAACCCTCAAATCACCCTGACCTCCTATCATCTTTTCCAACCCCAAAACTCTAAAAACACTCTTACCTCCTTTTACCTCTACCCACCCATTAACACTTAAATTACTCTTATCTCTCTTTACCTCCACCCACTATTAAAACCTAAATTCACTTTTTAAAAATTATCATCAAGTGACATACTATCTAAAAAAAAATCAAGACTGCTACTTGAAAAAAAATACTTACCTGCGTGGTAAAGTAGTACGTAGTAAATATACAAATTCTTACCTGTATGGTAAAGACTGTGTGGTAAAGGCTGCATGGTAAAAGCTGTTTCCCCTCAGGCAGAACACATTCTGCCACCCTTTTTAATCATTCTCCTGCCTTCACCAGAGCAGGCATAAATGTTTTAGGGGCACTGTCAGTTATTTTATGCCTTTCGGTATCTCTGGTGGGCACCTTCACCTTTTTGAACGTTTGCCCCTGCACTTCCCCCGCACTATACTTTCGGTCGCGCCTGAGACCCCACATGTCTTGTCGCCTGCAAGACATTTTGTTTACTTACAGGGGGCTTAAAGCCTCCAAATTGCTTACCATTGGTTGGCATCCTCGTCACTCTCATTTCCTTGATTCTCTTTGGTCAGTGAGTGCCGGCTTCGCTTTCACTTCATGTGTTTACCATGCATTGGAGCATGGCCCAAATATGGCTTGTTATTTGCCCGCTCGGGTACTTCCAGAAAAAACAGCACCCAAAAGTCACTCCAGGGGGTTTTAAGATGCTGCAATACTGCAGATGCCACTGTGTTCCCTGCTCTGTATGTCCTTTTTGGTGCAGTCTTTCCAGCCAACATGATGAACTTAAGCTCACCTGTAAAAAAATTTAACAAGTGAATTTTTTCCCTTGAATGTCTTTGATGTATTTGTGAATTTCAAACATCACGGCCATGCAATAATCCTTCTCACTTTTGACAACTTTAAACTCAAAAGTCTCCTGCTCTGCTCTGCTCTACTCTAAATCGAAGGCCTAATTATGTGTTTGTTGGTTAATTCCAACCCACGCATAAACCCCTGTTTATGTATGGGTCGGATTTACTAATTTATAGGCATTTTTAAATACCTCAAGCGTCGTAAAATTTCAGTGGGTCAAACCTGCTGAAATTTAACAGGGGAAATATGTACGTTATTTACTGTACCATGTGGATTTTGATGCATTAAACTCCAAAACACATGTTATTCCCCACAAACTCATATTAGGTGCTATTTATTGCACCCAATCATTAACATACCCTGTGGTATCGTTATTTATCAGGTGCACTAAATAGCACCTGTACTTGTAATCAGGGTCATAGTCTGAACTCTCCCCTATTCAACTGTGCACTATAATAAAAAGAAACACCAGCTATTAACATTTTAAACACCTACAAGCAATTTTCAAAAGACTTTCCAATTAGGTTAAAGCAAGATGATACAATTACATACTTGTTAGGTTCTCAAAGTTTTTTTATTAACACATTTCTCTCTGCATCTTTCAACAGCATTATCTGTAACACGATAAGGTAGGTGGACTAGCCTGTACATTGTAGGTGTCTACTGAATGTGCTGTTCATGAACATTTTCCTCAGTGATTACAGAGAAAAGAAAACATTTCTTCCCATGAGAAAGAAGGAAAAAGAACATCATATTTGTAGAATTGTTTTAAGGATTTATATTTTTGCATATCATTAGTAATGTGTAATGTTAGTTTATGTTGATAGCTGTATTATTTTGCTTACAATAGACTTCCATGATGCAGATGTAAAATTGAACTTGCAACTATGGGGCATATTATCAAGGGGGTTTATCTCCGCTTTTTTGGCTTTAAAAGCCAAGAAAGCGGAGATAAAATTATCTCCCTATTATCAAGCTGTCGCTAACACCAGTTAGTGACAGCTAAAAGGAGATAGCGACCATCTTGGGCCCCGCTTTGCATGTCAGTGATATTTATCACTAATGACATGCAAAGTGGGCGTGCCAAGATGTTAGCGACTGGAAACAGTCCCTAACATCGCTATCTCCTATTACCAACTTTTGGAGATATTCGCGCTAAGCGCAAATATCTCCAAAAGCTAACACCTGCCCTGAGCAGTTCTTAGCCATGTTATCCAATGGGAGGTGGATAACATGGCTAAGAGCATTAGCTCGGTAATGCATCAGCGATATTCATGCATTGCGGTCGTTTTTTATCGCATTTGCGATAAACCTTGCTAATAGCAAGGTTTATCTGCGATAAAAATCGCCGATGTGCGGCGATAATTTTTGTCTCTAAACAAGTTAGAGACAAAAATTATCACTAGTTGTTGGTAATATGCCCCTATATTTTATGTTTCTACACTGGACCTATTCGAGAAAAGCTTATTGTCATTGTTCAAATTTTGTTTAAACATTTCTGGATGACTTTAGCATAGAGTGGTTAGTGCTTAGGTGCTAAGGCATTCTGACATGTATTTTCTATGTGCTCTGATTTGCTCAATAAATGATACATTTGCTCACGCAGTAGATAAAACTGCACAGCTGCTGAGTCAATATGCAAGAAATCTGTATATATACCCATTGATTTGGGTTTCAGACAAGTTTGAGACTATCCGCAAGGGATGCTGCCCTCTTTTCTGATGATTTTACTGCCCATTGGGACTAATATACTTCTGACTTGGCATAACTTTGCATCTAAGAACCTTCATGGCATTGACCACCAATATTGACTTTTTGTAATAAAACCCTTGAACTTTTCACTGATGTAGAACTCAGTTATTGAGTGTGGCCAATTTCATTTGTTTAAACCATTACTTTATTAATTGCATTACTCCGCTATTTAATGTTTGGTGAGGTTCCTTGACAAGGGGACACATTTTCTCATGAAATTGAGGTTTAACTTTGTCTCTGATCCTGTAAATGTGAAGAAGTGTGGCTCTCTGGTTAGAGGAGGCAGACCTGGAAGCAGAGGTCAGCCTGGGACCAGGGTTCAATTCCTGGCTCGGCGGGGTCTTGAGTCCTAAAATGTCCATGGACTCGACAATTCTCGCTCCGGTGCCTACTCGATTCACGGGTTCACACTCTGCGACTCTGGGCAAAAGCTTGCTTAATCTCCACAACGGCCCCTCGCGGTGGGATGCCTGGCTTTCACCTTGTGGATACCCTGCCGGGGTTATCTCACAGGGGAATACCAGGACGGGTTTCCTAAGCAAGCGCTTAGATACCGGGTCGGTGATTTGCGCTATATAAATACATTTACAATGTTGGAGATTTGATTTAGGTGCATTTTCTGGTTGTCTAAATTTTGGAGTACCGTTTTGCTCCCACATGTTCAACAATTCGAACTTCAGCTTGCTCAGAAATGCCACAAAGCAAAGATCAAATCAACGTTAGATATTTTGAGATTCAGGCCTACATTAGGTATAATGTATATAACCGTGATTAAACATTATTTCTTTCCACAAATAGCATCAGCGTGTTTGTGCATTAAGGTCATGTTAATGCAAAACTTTTATTATATGGAAAAAAACTTCTCCACTGTAATTTGTTCCTGAAAATGTTTTTTTGTAAGGCACTAAGGAAACTGATCACTGCCCCTCGTTGTCAGCACAAGCTGTTTCATACCATTGTTTCCATACACTTAAGCCATGCTGCACAGAAGCCACGCTGCTGTGCAACATAGCTAAAAGACACCGACAAAACCATTAGCTTTTGCATAGGAGAGACTTATGTGTTTTGCCAATGCTTGTTTGCAAAAGGTACTGAGCCACTTACCATGTCAAAGCATTTTTATCAATGTGATGAAGGGCTCCGTCCAGGAGTCTCTGCTATGTCACAATCTATTTTGCATTCTGTGCAATGAATCTTAGAATAGGAGCAGTGGCAGCTATCTATGAAACTGTTTAGCATTCCAGAAAGGATTCCTACAACGTGAGCTCGGAAATCTATGCACAGTGGGATTAGCATATTGCTTAAGAACTCTTACTTTGAGCCGACTAACTATGCTGATAAGAGCCATCAGCATGGTATGCCAGGGAAAGGATCTTACCATTAATTAGAATGGAGGATAGATTTGTAGAACAAGCAACAGGTGGAAGACGTATATACAGCACGTTTGTGTCTTTTTATCATATCACCACATAAAACTATTCTGAAGCGCAGGGTGTAAGTAAACTGAGGAGCATGAAGTAAACAAGAAAGTGTGCCTGTTGGATGAACATTAGTTGCTGAAATATACTATAATTTGAATGTATTCAAGGAAAACATCACCTAGAAAAACCCAAGACAGCATGGTACCAGCCCTCCCTCTTGAAAAGCAAGCTATCAAACAGGCTCTAGGCTGGTGGTGCAGGCCTTAGTCTTCTTTTTCCTGAAAGGAAATAATACCCTGTTGAGAGACCCCCTTGACACTACTCTGGAGTCCCTAAAAAGCATACTACACACTGCACTGCAGCATGTTACTCAAATTCTACAAGCTCCTCAAAATCATAATCCCAGCAATGGAAATACATCTTGTCCCCCTCCATCACCACATCATTAGCTTCATCACTTACAAGGTCACCTGCAAACCAGGCTGAGAAACTCCCCACCGCAGGTGGACGGCACCAAATCAAGATCCAAAACATCTCCAGATTGGAAATGAAGAATTGCAAGAAGTAAACGACCAGAAAGAAAAACTTTTCCATCTACAAGATCAGAATGGCACCTACCCCCCTGAATTCAGAAAGAAACTGAAACCCTACCTCATGAATGAGACTCCCTGCCCTCATGCTTAATTTGTAAAAACAAAAAAAATAAGAAGTGCCAGGGCCTTCCTCAGGAGTAAACTGCAGCTTGCACCACCAATTGCCCCTGCCAGCCCTGCCAATGGCAGTACCAACACAACTGCTAACCGTCACACTCCTACAAGAGTGACAATTCAGACTTTTTGAGGCCCCCAAAAGTTATGAGGATGGGTTGGGCAGCAGGTATTAGTCATCGTAAATGTTTATTTAATTAATAAACAACTTTTATGTACTCATCTTTAATTT
This sequence comes from Lissotriton vulgaris, assembly GCF_964263255.1. Lineage (NCBI taxonomy): Eukaryota > Metazoa > Chordata > Amphibia > Caudata > Salamandridae > Lissotriton > Lissotriton vulgaris. The sequence goes on from NC_141695.1 coordinate 829,656,187, forward strand.
AAGCAAGCAGTGCCACCATGTGGCAGACTGTCATAAGTACTGGTGTTGGCTATTAAGTGATGGTGCCGAGCACCGGAAACCACAGGCTCAAATTAAGCACATTAGGAATCTATTTCTCATGACCATGAATGGTAATTTGAGTGCATATCCGCAGTTCAGCGCACCAGTGTTCTCCAGCTATGCTTACACTCGCATAAAAAAAGCATTAACTCGCCTCTCGCTGCACATTGGTTGCAAGCTTCACACACCATTCCGCAATTGAGGTTTACTGTTCTTGAACAAGTTAGGCTGAGTTCAGGTATTGATGTTACCACAGCCCTAGAACGTAGGGAGACACATTGGATCAGGTTCCTGGGTACAGTTATGCCGGGGGGTCTTAATGATCACTATGAACTGTTATGCTTTATATAACAAGTTTTCAGCTGATTTCAATAACTTAGTTCCACATCAAGCCTTGTTAAGGATTTGCACTCCTTCTATTTCTATTTTTATCTCGCATTTTGCATTTGCCTTCTGTTTCACTTCATTTACCTTTTTAAGCTTAAACCTTATTATTCATCTGCAACCTTTGCATACATGTATGCTACACACCTCTTTGAAGGAAGTGTCATCGTTAAGAAATGTTAGTTACAATGACAGACACACTTTGTTAGTCATGGACTTTGAACATCACAACGCTGTGCATTATTTTTTGGGACCATCAGTCTTTGAATCACATTACGAGCACAGAACTAGCTCAGCGAGTCTGAATTGATAATTGTCTGGTTATCTATGGTTTGTTGCATTTGTGACAGATTTGCATGCACCATTTGGCACTATGATACACTTGTGCTGTTTTCAACTTGTTGTGATAATAAAGTTGCTTGCAATTACATCGGGTCTCAAGTAACAGGGATTTTGCCCCTTTAAAAATGCTTGGAATTGTGGGAAGGCTTGTTACGTTTGAGAACGAACGCGAGTGAAGCTGGCTATCGTCGGAAGAAGTTACCGGCATTTAACTTGGTGAGTGTCTGAATTCACCGCATTTCATCCTGAGTAAGTTCCCACGGATAATTTGCTTCCAACGGTATTTATGAAGGCTATCTTTATATTTTAGGAACCGCTTACTTTTACACCACAAGGTTGTTTACATTGACAAGACGATGTGTCACGTAGATTAACTAACGGGGAAGAGGCTACATCATACTACTATGTTCTCAACACCCAGTCTGAATACAGTCTTTAGGTCTCGCCTGAGCCAATGCGCTTGCGCATTGCTCCAGTGAGACTTATGTAGGGGCTCCAGGAAATGCTGCCAGAGGGCTTTGGAAGTCGGATTATGGCCAGTGCATGCACGCTGGGCGCGTGCTCACCATTTGCTCCCCCACCCCCCATCAGACTTGAAAGGAATGCCATTTGTCTGAGCCTTGGCATCAGACTTCAAAGGAATGCGTTCCCGCTCCCCCGGGCCCCCCACCACAGCAATGCCGAGAGCTTGGTTTTTAGGTCTCGGACTGTAGGCTGCGCTTGCGTAGTCTCGCTCCGAGACTTTATGTTTTCTAGAGTGGGGCTTGAACCCTCCCCTCTTCTCCATTGGCTGGCTTCCTAAACGGAGGCCAGCCATTGGAGGAGAGGGGCATCACTCTGTTTAAGCACCGTCTTTTTCGGATTCGGGTGCTTGTTTTTGCACTTCTTTCTGTTTTCTTTCTCTCCTCTTCCCATTGGCTGGAATTTTACATTCCCCGGAGCGATGAGTGAGGTAAGAGGAGAGCTGGAGCAGCAGGTTTATTTTATTTATTTATGCGTTTTTATATAGCGCGGACTGTACCCGAAGGCGTCAGAGCGCTTCACAATAGGAACAGTAATGATACATGAGGAGAACATTACAATTGAACAAAATTACAAAAGCAAACGTTAAGTTACATGAGGCAAAAGTGACAATTGTGCATGTATCAAGAGCAAACAAAATACAAGAGGTAGCAAACGGAGCATTACAGGAGGAAAAAGTGACATGTGTGCAGGTTCCAAAAGCGTACAAAGTACAATTAGGAGTATAATACTGCAATATATGGAGGCCACTCAAACAAAAGAACAATCGTTACTTAGGCAATGGTGGCACTTGTGCAAGTATCGAAAGCAAACAAAATGTTAGAGGTAGCAGACAGTGTGTTACAAGAGAAAAGTGACGTGTGCATGCTACAAAAGAGTACCAAACACAGGTACAAGGATACTACTGCAATGAATGGCAAACACTCCAACCACAAGAACACACTGGGAAGGCACTTCCATAGTCATGGAAAATAGAATTTTCAGTAAAAGGAGGTCTTCCTTCAGATGATAGAGAGGGCATGAATTAATGTTGGAGGTGTCTTTGGAGGAGAAGAACTTTGAGTCGGTTTTGAAGGCATGGGTGGAGGTTGTGGAATGGGAGGAGAACTTCAACGGTTCTGTACCCACAATTTCCAGACACCTGGTGTTGGACAGGCCTTGTGGAGGGCCCGATCCCTCCCCGCATGGCGGGGCCCGGCCCCCTGCTCCTCCTGTGTCCTAACCAAGAACTATCCCGGCAACCCACCGGAACCACCCATGGCCCGTCCCCGACGGAACTTCTGCTCCTGAACACCCCGGTATCGGCTGGCCCGGGCCCCTTCCAGGACCACTGCCCCCGGCCCAGCCGCCATTTTGGACACTACACGACAAGGCCACGTGGCCTCGGATCGACCCCAACCCCGGGCCTGGCCAGGCCCCGACATCGAGGCACCACCATCTACCTAGGGGGTGAAGAGACCACTTGGCAGGTCAATGGGAGAAGGAGCGTCGATGGCTCCCCTCCGCCAGGTGTCGATCGCCCCCAGCCTCCCCGGGCGCTGGCTCCACTCCCCTGCTGGGTGTCTGGACTCCCTCATCCCGGACCTCCCGACCTCCAAGTGCGAGGGTCCGGACATCAAAGGGCGCCAGACCTATAACTGGGGCAGCTCCAGAGCAGGAAGGCAGTTGTATCCTGGAGTCGAGAGACACCGAGACAAACTCATCCTTGGAGGCCTGCTGGCGCTGCTGCGGCTCCTTCTCGTGAACCATCTTCCAGGCCTGCTGGCGCTGCCGGGGCCCTCTTCATCGTGAAACCATCTTCGAAGCCTGCTGGCGCTGCTGCGGCCCTCTTCATCGTAAAACCATCTTCGAAGCCTGCTGGCGCTGCCGCGGCCCTCCTCATCGTCTTAGAGCAGTTAGTGAGGTTGCAAAATGGTGGGATTGTCTTCTGCTTTTCCCGGGTGAGTTTAGCAGAGCTGCTGACCTCACGGCTCACTTTGTGCACTGCCTCTTTCCATGTGGCTCTTTAAACTTTCTTTGGCTGCGTTTCGATTTTTTTTTACAGCCCATGCTGGGGTGTGAGCTGGTCAGTGTGGATGAGGCGGGAGATCTGATTGATCTCTCTCCCCTGTGATCGCCTGAAGGTGTATAGTGATGCTCCCTGTGGGTCTTTTCAGGCTTTGAACGAAAGCATTAATGGACTAAATGAAACGATCCCCTGTGGTTTTGAGGGGACCAAGCCTTAATTCCACAGTATTGCTTTTCGTTAGTTTCTTAGTCACCGTGCGGGTGCAATGCAGGAGGACTCGTAAGAAGCAACTTCAAATTGAGTTGCATAGAACTGCATTTTCACTTTAATCAGGTGAACTGTTTGTTTCCCCCCGATATGCTCGGGTGAAAAACACAGTGATTGTTGTTTTTTGTGTCTCAATAATAATTTTGTCTCCTTATACTCAGCAAATACAGTTTATGCATGCTTTTGGATGTTGTAGGTCACTGAGAAGTCCCCTTTGTGGGTTAGGATGTTGAAATGATACACTCTTTTCAAGTCAACTCGAATAGCAATTGTCTGGACTTGTGGTGAATGGTGATGCCAACTGATAAGTTCTCAGAAGTTGGTTTCAAACTGTGGAATAGATGTTGTACTCTTGAGGGATCTTGCTTGCTTGCGTAGCACTAGTAAGTTGTAATGGGTCGGATTGTTTGCAGGTGGTACTTCATCATGGGAGTACTGTCAAGTTGCGTTGGGCACAAGTTTTGTTTCCAGTGCACTATGTTAAGATCTAACACACTTTAGAGTTTGCAGTGACTATGGAATGAGATTGTAATACAAGCATGAAAGGGGTGGTTCCAATATCACTTTCTTTTGCCCTGTTGCCCCTGAGCTCAATGCATCCACACCTAGTGGCTGTGATTTTCTTGGTGATGGAGTGTTAAGTTTGTATTGGTGTTGAGCAGTTTTCAAGTCTTGCACTGTGTATTAGCAGGCAGCGCCTTCCTGTGCCTACCTTACTAGTATCCTGCTGCTTGTCATATTTAGTGCGCTGTTTAGGTCCAGAAAGCAATGGGTTCAACAACGAATGAAATAGCACTTACCTGCGAGAGATCCAATTCAGTACTTGGCAAAACTCGAGTGGGGTTAATTACATTTCTTTCTTTCTGTAATGACAAACTTAGTCCAACAAAGACATGCATTGTGGGGTTTATCAAGCAATTGGGATCCCAGTGGAATGGTTGGGGTTCATTGATTGTGTCACCAAGTATGAATATTACTGTAAATTGGAGGTGGCAGAGTTCTAGTCACTGTCGTGCTTTGGTTACCCATGGAACACAGTGTCATGCCATTGAAAACTTTTAGAAACTCCGAGCCCAGTTGTTTAAGCAGAGGTTTGCATTTCGTCAAAGATGTGATGTGGTCTGTTGGCTAAGAATTCAAAGGGCGGCCTGAAATATATCCTTAGCTTGCATACTTTCTGTATTTTGTACACTGTCACTGACCTTTTTATCTAGCTGTGACTATTGTCTTTCTTATGCTAAATTTGAGGGTGCATAACTCCTAACTATCGTCTATTATTTGGAATTGTATGAAAAACGGACAGTTACATTTCGTTGGGTAACAGGTGCTATCCAATTAACACTACTATTTTTTATGTGTCTTTATGATCGATCCCTGACCTATTATCCCAGCATGCACAGAACTCGTAGCAAGATTATGCCCAAAAATTGTAGACTTATTTCTCATATCTTCCAATCTAACAATTAATTGTATTTGAAGCTATCTGAAGGAGAAAGTCCATATAAAAGTTATTCTTTGGTAAGTGGTGGCAAAGTATCAGGTTGAATCTGAAGAGATCTTTAAAATGACCTTGTGAATGGGTACCACTTGGGAGGCTTAATGAATAGTTGTAGTTTGGTTTCTGATCCTAGAGGAATCCTGGAGGCAGGCTCTGTCTGTCTGTGTGTGTGGCTCTGTCTGTCTGTCTGTGTTTGTGGCTCTGTCTGTCTGTGTGTGTGGCTCTGTCTGTCGGTGTGTGTGACTCTGTCTGTCTGTGTGTGTGGCTCTGTCTGTCTGTGTGGCTCTGTGTGTGTGTGGCTCTGTGTGGGTAGCTTTTATTGTAGGTGGCTCTGTGTATGTGTGTGGCTCTGTGTGTGTGGGTGGCTCTGTGTGGGTGGCTCTGTGTGTGTGGCTCTGTGTGAATGACTGTGTGGGTGGCTCTGTATGTGTGTGTGGGTGGCTTTGTGTGTGTGGCTCTGTGTGGGTGCAAATGTAACAAGTCTCGCATTTGCGAGCGATTAAGCTATTGGCATTGTAAATGACAATGCCATTTTTTTATATTTAAAAAAAAAAACATGAATAAAAATAATGTCATGAGCAATGCCAATAGCTCTAACTTTAACAATGCAGAGACCATTGCATTGTAAATGCATGTTTTTGCATCCATTTCGCGGGGAAGCCGTGTTTTGTTCGGGTTCTCTGCACCTTTCTCATTTTTTATTCTGGACGAAAGTGAAAGCATTAGGTATTTGTTTAAAGTAGCCTTGCTCCTCAAATGCTGTTGCTGTGTTGCCATCTCTCTAGGGACACAGTTTGAAAAGACTCGACTTGCTAGCTGCAATGCTAAATCTGCTATGCTTTGCCTCTAGACACGTTGATCCCTCGCAGACTGTGCTGACTCTGCCCCTCCTGACTCTGAAACTGACCAACACAGTCACCATGCTGTCTCTTCTCTCTGTCTTATGATGTCTGCCCTGCCATCATTTACTTTGGACCCTCACACCCTATGACCCTCACACACCCTCACCCACCCTGACACCCTCACCATCACTCACCCTCACCCCCTCACACCCCACACACCCTCACACACCCTCACCCTCACAGCCCCTCACCCTTACCCTCACAACCCTCTCTCACACCCACTTACCCCACACCACTCATCCTCACCCTCACACACCCTCACCCTCACACACCCTCACCCTCACTCACCCTCACACCCTCACCCACCCTCACACACCCTCACTCACCCTCACCCACCCTCACACAGTCTCACTCACCCTCACAACCCTCTCACCATCACTCACCCTCACCCCCTCACACCCGGCACCCCCTCACCCCCACAACCCCTCACCCTCACACCTCCTCACTCTCACACCCCCTCTCACCCTCACACCCGCTCTCACCCTCACATCCCCTCACCCTCACATCCCCTCACATCCCCTCACCGACTCACCCTCACCCTAACCCTAACAACCCCTCACCCTCACACATCCCCTCACCCTCACACACCCTCTCACCCTCACATGCCCCCTCACCCTCACATGCCCCTCTCACCCTTACTCACCCTCTCACACACCCTCACCCACCCTCTCACACTCACCCACCCTCTCACCCTCACACACCCTTTCACCCTCACACACCCTCTCACCCTCACCCTCTCACCCACCCTCACTCACCCCCACTCTGCCTCTCACCCCCTCTCACCCTCACACCCCTCACCCTGACCCCCTGACCCCCTACACCCCCTCAGCCTCACACCCCCTCACCCTCACACCCCCTCACACCCACACCCCCTCACGCTCACACCCCCTCACCCTCACAGCCCCTCATCCTCACCCTCACCCTCACTCACCCTCTCTCACCCTCACTCACCCTCAAACACGATCTCACCCTCACTCACCCTCACACCCTCACCCCTCACAACCCTCTCACCCCCTCACACCCCCACACACCCTCACCCTCATCCTCACACCCCCTCACCCCATCACCCTCACACCCCCTTACTCTCACACCCCCTCACCCTCACACCCCCTCACCCTCATTCACCCGCTCACCCTCACACACCCTCTCACCCTCACACACCCTCTCACCCTCACACACCCTCCCACCCTCACATCCCCTCACCCTCACATCCCCTCACCCTCACATCCCCTCACCCACCCTCACCCCCTCATTACCTCACCCTCACACCCCCTCACCCTCACACCCCCTCACTCTCACACCCCCTCACCCTCAAAAACCCTCACACACCCTCATCTCATTCACCCTCTCACCCTCACACACCCTCTCCCCCTCACACACCCTCCCACCCTCACATCCCCTCACCCTCACATCCCCTCACCCTCACATCCCCTCACCCTCCCTCACCCCCTCACCCCCTCACCCTCACACCCCCTCACCCTCACACACCCCTTCACCCTCACACACACCCTCATCCTCACTCACCCTCTCACCCACCCTCACCCACCCTCTCACTCTCACCCACCCTCTCACCCTCACATACCCTTTCACCCTCACACACCCTCTCACCCTCACACACACCCTCACCCACCCTCACCCATCCTCACTCACCCTCTCACCCTCACACACCCTCACTCTTACATCCTCACACCCCCACACCCCCTCATACACCCACACCACCTTACCCTCACACCCCCTCACCCTCACACCCCCTCAACCCCTCACCCTCACACCTGCTCACCCTCACACACCCCTTCACCCTCACACACCCCCTCACCACCCTCACCCTCACCCACCCTCTCCTTCACACCCTCACATCCCCTCACCCTCCCTCACCCCCTCACCCTTCACCCTCAGACCCCATCACCCTCACACCCCCTCACCCTCACACACCCCTTCACCCTCACACACACCTTCATCCTCACTCACCCTCTCACCCACCCTCTCACCCTCACACACCATTTCACCCTCACACACCCTTTCACCCTCACACACCCCCTCACCCACCCTCACCTTCACACCCTCACCGTTACACCCTCACACCCCCACACCCCCTCACCTCCCCACACCAGCTCACTCTCTCACCCTCACACCCCCTCACTCTCACACACCCTCACCCTCATTCACCATCTCACCCTCACACACCCTCTCACCCTCACACACCCTCTCACCCTCACACACCCTCCCACCCTCACATACCCTCACCCTCACATCACCTCACCCTCACATTCCCTCACCCTCCCTCACCCCCTCATTTCCTCACCCTCACGCCCCCTCACCCTCACCACCGAACCCTCACACACCCTCACTCTCACACCCCCTCACCCTCAAACACCCTCATACACCCTCATCTCATTCACCCTCTCACCCTCACACACCCTCTCACCCTCACACACCCTCCCACCCTCACATCCCCTCACCCTCACATCCCCTCACCCTCACATCCCCTCACCCTCACATATTCTCACCCTCACATCCCCTCGCCCTCCCTCACCCCTCACCCCTTCTACCTCACACCCCTCACCCTCTCACCCCCTCACCCTCATACACCCCTTCACCCTCACACACACACCCTCATCCTCACTCACCCTCTCACCCACCCTCACCCACCCTCTCACCCTCACCCACCCTCTCATCCTCACACACCCTTTCACCCTCACACCCCCTCTCACCCTCACACACCCCCTCACCCACCCTCACCCTCACCCCACCCTCTCACCCTCACACACCCTCACAATTACATCCTCACACCCCAACCCCCCTCATACCCCCACACCCCCTCACCCTCACACCCCCTCACCCTCACACCACCTCACCCTCACATCCCCTCACCCTCACACACCCCTTCACCCTCACACACACCCTAACCACCCTCACCCTCACCCACCCTCTCCTTCACACCCTCACATCCCCTCACCCTCCCTCACCCCCTCACCCCTTCACCCTCACACCCCCTCACCCTCACACCCTCACACACCCCTTCACTCTCACACACACCCTCATCCTCACTCACCCTCTCACCCACCCTCTCACCCTCACACACCCTTTCACCCTCACACATCCTCTCACCCTCACACACACCCTCACCCACCCTCACCCTCACCCACCCTCACCTTCACACCCTCACACACCCTCACCATTACACCCTCATACCCCCACACCCCCTCACACCCCCACACCAGCTCACCCTCTCACCCTCACACCCCCCTCACTCTCACACCCCCTCACACACCCTCACCCTCACACACCCTCACCCTCACTCATCCTCTCACCTTCACACCCTCTCACCCTCACACACCCTCTCACTCCCTCTCATCCTCACACACCCCCTCACCCTCACACCCCCTCATCCCAACACCCTCACACACCCTCTCACCCTCACACACCCTCTCACTCCCTCTCATCCTCACACACCCCCTCACCCTCACACCCCCTCACCCCAACACCCTCACACACCCTCTCATCCTCACACACCCTCTCACCCTCACACACCTTCACCCTCACACCTCCTCACCCTCACACCCCCTCACCTCCCCACACCAGCTCACCCTCTCACCCTCACACCCCCTCACTCTCACACACCCTCACCCTCATTCACCATCTCACCCTCACACACCCTCTCACCCTCACACACCCTCTCGCCCTCACACACCCTCCCACCCTCACATCCCCTCACCCTCACATCGCCTCACCCTCACATTCCTTCACCCTCCCTCACCCCCTCATTACCTCACCCTCATGCCCCCTCACCACCTCACCCTCACACACCCTCACTCTCACACCCCCTCACCCTCAAACACCCTCATACACCCTCATCTCATTCACCCTCTCACCCTCACACACCCTCTCACCCTCACACTCCCTCCCACCCTCTCATCCCCTCACCCTCACATCCTCTCACCCTCACATCCCCTCACCCTCCCTCACCCCCTCACCCCTTCTACCTCACACCCCTCACCCTCTCACCCCCTCACCCTCACACACCCCTTCACCCTCACACACACCCTCATCCTCACTCACCCTCTCACCCACCCTCACCCACCCTCTCAACCTCACCCACCCTCTCATCCTCACACACCCTTTCACCCTCACACACCCTCTCACCCTCACACACCCCCTCACCCACCCTCACCCTCACCCACCCTCACTCACCCTCTCACCCTCACATACCCTCACAATTACATCCTCACACCCCCAACCTCCCTCACACCCCCACACCACCTTACCCTCACACCCCCTCACCCTCACACCCCCTCACCCTCACACACCCCTTCACCCTCACACACCCCCTCACCACCCTCACCCTCACCCACCCTCTCATCCTCACACACCCTTTCACCCTCACACACCCTCTCACCCTCACACACCCCCTCACCCACCCTCACTCTCACCCACCCTCACTCACCCTCTCACCCTCACACACCCTCACAATTACATCCTCACACCCCCAACCCCCTCACACCCCACGCCACCTTACCCTCACACCCCCTCACCCTCACACCCCCTCACCCTCACACACCCCTTCACCCTCTCACCCACCCTCACCCACCCTCTCACCCTCACCCACCCTCTCATCCTCACACACCCTTTCACCCTCACACACCCTCTCACCCTCACACACCCCCTCACCCACCCTCACCCTCACCCACCCTCACTCACCCTCTCACCCTCACACACCCTCACAATTACATCCTCACACCCCCAACCCCCCTCACACCCCCACACCACCTTACCCTCACACCCACTCACCCTCACACCCCCTCACCCTCACACACCCCTTCAGTCTCACACACACCCTCATCCTCACTCACCCTCTCACCCACCCTCTCACCCTCACACACCCTTTCACCCTCACACACCCTCTCACCCTCACACACACCCTCACCCACCCTCACCCTCACCCACCCTCACCTTCACACCCTCACACACCCTCACCATTATACCCTCATACCCCCACACCCCCTCAAGCCCCCACACCAGCTCACCCTCTCACCCTCACACCCCCCTCACTCTCACACCCCCTCACCCTCACACACCCTCACCCTCACACACCCTCACCCTCACTCATCCTCTCACCTTCACACCCTCTCACCCTCACACACCCTCTCACTCCCTCTCATCCTCACACACCCCCTCACCCTCACACCCCCTCACCCCAACACCCTCACACACCCTCTCAGCATCACACACCCTCTCACCCTCATTCTCCCTCTCACCCTCACACTCCCTCTAACCCTCACACTCCATATCACCCCCTCACCCTCACACCCCCACACCTTCACACCCTTACCCTCACACACCCCCTCACACCCCCTCACACACCCTCTCATTCCCTCTCATCCTCACACACCCCTCACCCTCACACCCCCTCACCCCAACACCCTCACACACCCTCTCAGCATCACACACCCTCTCACCCCCACACTCCCTCTCACCCTCACACTCCCTCTAACCCTCACACTCCATATCACCCCCTCACCCTCACACCCCCTCACCCTCACACCCTTACCCTCACACACCCCCTCACACCCCTCTCACCCTCACACACCCTCTCACCCTCACACAGCCTCTCATCCTCACACACCCTCTCACCCTCACACACCTTCACCCTCACACCTCCTCACCCTCACACCCCCTCACCTCCCCACACCAGCTCACCCTCTAAACCTCACACCCCCCTCACTCTCACACACCCTCACCCTCATTCACCATCTCACCCTCACACACCCTCTCACCCTCAAACACCCTTTCACCCTCACACACCCTCCCACCCTCACATCCCCTCACCCTCACATCGCCTCACCCTCACATTCCCTCACCCTCCCTCACCCCCTCATTACCTCACCCTCACGCCCCCTCACCACCTCACCCTCACACACCCTCACTCTCACACCCCCTCACCCTCAAACACCCTCATACACCCTCATCTCATTCACCCTCTCACCCTCACACACCCTCTCACCCTCACACACCCTCCCACCCTCACATCCCCTCACCCTCACATCCCCTCACCCTCACATCCTCTCACCCTCACAACCCCTCACCCTCACACCCCCTCACCCTACCACCCTCACACACCCTCTCAGCATCACACACCCTCTCACCCTCACACTTCCTCTCACCCTCACACTCCCTCTAACCCTCACACTCCATATCACCCCCTCACCCTCACACCCCCTCACCCTCACACCCTTACCCTCACACACCCCCTCACACACCCTCTCACCCTCACACACCCTCTCATCCTCACACACCCTCTCACCCTCAGACGCGGCGTTTTCAGGCTGCCAATGTGTTGCTAATTATTCCTAGCTGACTACTAGCTTTTAACGCGGCTCCTCCGCAATTATTATTGTGTCTTGTGTTTTTTAACTTTGTGTGATTTTATCATTGCTAATTGCACTTTCTTGGCTCCTTTGAGCAACCTACCTGTTAATTCCGCTCCAGACCCCGTTCCGCCCCGGCTGTGTGCCGTTTGTGCGGAGGGTCGAACTAGTGAGCGCCATTGCCCGCCTTCTTCCTTGATCCACTTCCGCCCTGACGCATTCAGCGCAGGTCAGCGGTCTAGCGGTTTTGGACCTCGAGTATTTAATGGGGCCAAACGCGGGACACAGTTGACAGACGCGGCGTTTTCAGGCTGCCAATGTGTTGCTAATTATTCCTAGCTGACTACTAGCTTTTAACGCGGCTCCTCCGCAATTATTATTGTGTCTTGTGTTTTTTAACTTTGTGTGATTTTATCATTGCTAATTGCACTTTCTTGGCTCCTTTGAGCAACCTACCTGTTAATTCCGCTCCAGACCCCGTTCCGCCCCGGCTGTGTGCCGTTTGTGCGGAGGGTCGAACTAGTGAGCGCCATTGCCCGCCTTCTTACTTGATCCACTTCCGCCCTGACGCATTCAGCGCAGGTCAGCGGTCTAGCGGTTTTACGTCCCTTATTCATATTATGACTGTGTGGCGGAAGCGCAGCGGACGAGCGCAGCGGACGAGCGCAGCGGGAGCGCCGACGTCGCGCCGAAGTCAAGCCAAAGTCCTGCCCGTCTGCGCCCGTCCGCGCACGATTGCGCCCTGCGGCCTTCCGCCCTGCCGGAAAAGTTTCATACTCTTCACAGGACCTCCATACCCTCAATTACAATGTCCCCTTGCCGCCTGACGCCATCAGAAGGGCCCAGGCGTGTGGCATTGCCCGGGCTTCTAGCTCTTCCCCCGCCCCGTTACCTAGTTGTACCTCCCCTTCTGTACCCCTTATAACTCCTCCTTTAACACCTGTGTCTCACACTCTATCCATTCATTATTTAAATACGCGCTCCCTGGCGAGACACCAACTGGAGATCTATCGTCTACTAGACGACACTGAGACAGATATTCTGTTCCTATCTGAGACTTGGCTGACCGAGGACTCAGCACCCGATATTTTAGCTGCTATCCCTAACGGGTACTATATACTACATGTTGACCGCCCCAGGGGGCAAACTGGTGGCGGAGTCGCCGCTATCATTCGCAAGGAATTTGTTTTTTCTACCCTGGACTGTACTCCTATTCCTGATACCCAGACTCTGGTGATACAGCCTCGCTCTGTCACCACTTCCCTTACCTGTGTGCTCATGTACAGACCTCCCTCCTACATGCCTTCTTTCTCCCAGTCAGTTGGGGACATGGTCTCCCAGCTTCTTATTAATCACTCTAGGATTCTTATCCTGGGTGATTTTAATTACTGGCCTAATGACCCCCAAGAAAGCAGACTGTCTGAACGTTTCACTGAAACCCTCAGCAGTCTGAACTGCCAGCAACTGATCTCCAGTCCTACCCACTGTAAGGGACACATACTCGATCAAGTCTGGTCGGCCAATCTTGATATCGACCCTCCCTTGATTGTTCCATGTACTTGGTCAGATCATTATATTATTTCTTTCTCAGTTGATCTGCCCAGTTTTCACCGTCCTCCTCGTCCTACGAACATTAGGGCTCGCAACTGGAAAAATGCCAACCTGCCAAAACTTCTTTCCCTCTTGGCAGCCTCAGCCCCTGTAGACCCTGATTCAGTAACCCACCAAGCCTCCTCCCTCGAACACTGGCTGAAGGAAGCAGCCGACTCAGTAGCCCCCCTAAAGACCATAAAAGTCCAACGCCCCCACGATGCCCAGCTCTGGTTTAATGACCAGCTTAAATCTGATAAACTTGCCCTTCGCCAAGCTGAACGTCGATGGCGCCACAAGTATGACCCTTTACTCAAGACAGAGTTTATCTCCTTATTGAGTAAATATAAATCATCGATACTTGAGGCAAAGACTCACTATTTCTCTACAAAAATCCTGGAGTCGGCCTCCAAAACAAAAGACATTTTCTCAATCGTCAATGAGCTCTCCCTCCCTGACCGCATCACTCTTCCACTGGCACCTACTCAGGCTTTGTGTGATGAGCTCAATGCCTTCTTCCTAGAAAAAAATTTCCATTATTAAAACTAACATCTCTCCACCCTCCCCCTCCAAATCGTTCCCTCTCCCTCCTGCTAACCCTCAGGTATTCTCTTCTTTTCCTCCTATCTCTATTTCTGACCTTCATAACCTTCTTCATAAGGTCTGTTCCGGATCTCCCAGGGACTGTTGCCCCCCTCATATCCTGAAGGAAATTTTCATGGCCTGTCCCGGTCCTGCTTTGGCCCTCCTCAACACCTCTTTATCATCTGGAGTTGTTCCAGAGGCCTTTAAGCAGGCCGTGGTATTACCCATTTTAAAGAAACCCGGCGCTGATCCACTAGTGCTCAGTAATTACAGGCCCATATCCCTCCTCCCTTTTTTGGGCAAGATATTAGAGACCTATGTTACCGGGTGCCTGAGTTCGTTCGTGGAGACTTCTCTATTCCTGGATCCCCAGCAGGCTGGCTTTCGCCCTCTCCACTCCACCGAGATGGTGATTGCGGCTGTCTTGGACACCCTCAGAGCGGGCGCTGATGACAACCTCTCCCAAGCCCTGATTTTGTTAGATCTTTCGGCGGCGTTTGACACGGTCGATCATGCTATCCTGGTCGACCGTGTCAGAAACGCCGGCATCCAGGGTATTGCGTTGGACTGGGTGCGGTCTTTCTTGCAAGGCCGCTCGCAGGCAGTCCATCTGTCTACTTTCACTGCTCCCTTTCTCTCTCTCACATGTGGTGTCCCCCAAGGTTCTGCTCTTTCTCCCCTTCTTTTTAATTTATACATGCAACCACTTATGGTCTCCCTTCGTCACTCCCCTGCAACTATTTTCAATTATGCTGATGACCTTCAGTTGGTCTTTCCCTTGGACACTTTACCCTCTTCCCGTTATAAGTTTCAAACCACCATGTTGTTGATCTCAGATTGGATGGCTCACAGCCAGCTCAAGCTGAATCCATCAAAAACGGAACTCGTCCTGCTGGGTGGCCCTTCTAATCCTTGGAACGACACTTATTGGCCTCCTTCCCTTGGCATCCCTCCCAGCCCGGTCAAGACCGTGAAAAGCCTTGGAGTGGTTATCTCTGAGGATTTATCCATGAAACCCCAGATCTCGGCTGTGACATCATCCTGTTTTTTTCAACTGCGCAGGATCCGTAAGATCTGTCGTTTTCTCACCAGAGAGGCACTCATTCTAGTCTTACTGGCTCTGGTTATCTCCAGGATTGATTTTGCTAATCTCCTGTACGTGGGGATTCCTGCTTATCAGCTCCACAAACTTCAGCTGATCCAGAATCAGGCGGCCCGCTTGGTGTATCACCAACCTAAACACCAGCATGTTTCTCCTCTTCTGAGGAACCTTCACTGGCTCCCAGTGGCCCAACGGTGCTCCTTTAAACTTGGTTGCACCGTCTTTAAATCTCTCCACGATCGCGCCCCTGAATTTGTGTCTTCTAAACTGAAGAGATATCTTCCCACCCGTAATCTAAGATCATCTGCTGATAATCTTCTCTGCATTCCATCTTCCCGCCGGAAGCGGCATGGCGGCTTGCGCCTTTCTTCTCTCGGCCCCATCTTTTGGAATTCCCTTCCTTCTTCCTTTCGTCATTGCCCTACCTACGAGTCATTTAGGAGAACCTTAAAAACTTTTCTTTTCAAAGCTGGAACAGTGTGATCTCCTGGCCCTGGTTTGTTATGTCTGTCATGAGCGCCAAGAAACCGTTTCGGTGTACGTGCGCGTTATAAGTTATTTAACATAACATAACATAACACCTTCACCCTCACACCTCCTCACCCTCACACCCCCTCACTCTCACACCCTCACACCCCCTCACCCTCACAACACCACACCCTCTCCCTCACACACCCTCATACGCCCTCACCCTCATACACCCTCACCCTCACACCCCTCACCCTCACACACCCCCTCACCATCACTCCCCCTACCCCTCACTCCCCCTCCCCCTCACACCCCTTCACCCTCACACCCTCTCACTCACCCTTACACCCCCTCACCCTCACACCCCTTACACCCTCACCCTCACACACCCTCACTCACACCCCCTCACCCTCACACCCTCTCACCCTCACACCCTCACAGCCCCTCATCCTCACCCTCACCCTCACTCACCCTCTCTCACCCTCACTCACCCTCAAACATGATCTCACCCTCACTCACCCTCACACCCTCACCCCTCACAACCCTCTCACCCCCTCACACCCCCACACACCCTCACCCTCATCCTCACACCCCCTCACCCCATCACCCTCACACCACCTTACTCTCACACCCCCTCACCCTCGCACACCCTCACCCTCATTCACCCTCTCACCCTCACACACCCTCTCACCCGCACACACCCTCTCACCCTCACACACCCTCCCACCCTCACATCCCCACACCCTCACATCCCCTCACCCTCACATCCCCTCACCCACCCTCACCCCCTCATTACCTCACCCTCACACCCCCTCACCCTCACACCCCCTCACTCTCACACCCCCTCACCCTCAACAACCCTCACACACCCTCATCTCATTCACCCTCTCACCCTCACACACCCTCTCCCCCTCACACACCCTCCCACCCTCACATCCCCTCATCCTCACATCCCCTCAGCCTCACATCCCCTCACCCTCCCTCACCCCCTCACCCCCTCACCCTCACACCCCCTCACCCTCACACACCCCTTCACCCTCACACACACCCTCATCCTCACTCACCCTCTCACCCACCCTCACCCACCCTCTCACTCTCACCCACCCTCTCACCCTCACATACCCTTTCACCCTCACACACCCTCTCACCCTCACACACACCCTCACCCACCCTCACCCATCCTCACTCACCCTCTCACCCTCACACACCCTCACTCTTACATCCTCACACCCCCACACCCCCTCATACACCCACACCACCTTACCCTCACACCCCCTCACCCTCACACCCCCTCAACCCCTCACCCTCACACCCGCTCACCCTGACACACCCCTTCACCCTCACACACCCCCTCACCACCCTCACCCTCACCCACCCTCTCCTTCACACCCTCACATCCCCTCACCCTCCCTCACCCCTTCACCCTCAGACCCCCTCACCCTCACACCCCCTCACCCTCACACACCCCTTCACCCTCACACACACCTTCATCCTCACTCCCCCTCTCCCCCACCCTCTCACCCTCACACACCCTTTCACCCTCACACACCCTCTCACCCTCACACACCCCCTCACCCACCCTCACCTTCACACCCTCACCGTTACACCCTCACACCCCCACACCCCGTCACCTCCCCAAACCAGCTCACTCTCTCACCCTCACACCCCCCTCACTCTCACACACCCTCACCCTCATTCACCATCTCACCCTCACACACCCTCTCACCCTCACACACCCTCTCACCCTCACACACCCTCCCACCCTCACGTCCCCTCACCCTCACATCACCTCACCCTCACATTCCCTCACCCTCCCTCACCCCCTCATTACCTCACCCTCACGCCCCCTCACCCTCACCACCGAACCCTCACACACCCTCACTCTCACACCCCCTCACCCTCAAACACCCTCATACACGCTCATCTCATTCCCCCTCTCACCCTCACACACCCTCTCACCCTGACACACCCTCCCACCCTCACATCCCCTCACCCTCACATCCCCTCACCCTCGCATCCCCTCACCCTCACATCCTCTCACCCTCACACCCCTCACCCTCCCTCACCCCTCACCCCTTCTACCTCTCACCCCCTCACCCTCACACACCCCTTCACCCTCACACACACACCCTCATCCTCACTCATCCTCTCACCCACCCTCACCCACCCTCTCACCCTCACCCACCCTCTCATCCTCACACACCCTTTCACCCTCACACACCCTCTCACCCTCACACACCCCCTCACCCACCCTCACCCTCACCCACCCTCACTCACCCTCTCACCCTCACACACCCTCACAATTACATCCTCACACCCCCAACCCCCCTCGTACCCCCACACCCCCTCACCCTCACACCCCCTCACCCTCACACCCCCTCACCCTCACACCCCCTCACCCTCACACACCCCTTCACCCTCACACACCCCCTCACCACCCTCACCCTCACCCACCCTCTCCTTCACACCCTCACATCCCCTCACCCTCCCTCACCCCCTCACCCCTTCACCCTCACACCCCCTCACCCTCACACACCCCTTCACTCTCACACACACCCTCATCCTCACTCACCCTCTCACCCACCCTCTCACCCTCACACACCCTTTCACCCTCACACACCCTCTCACCCTCACACACACCCTCACCCACCCTCACCCTCACCCACCCTCACCTTCACACCCTCACACACCCTCACCATTACACCCTCATACCCCCACACCCCCCAACACCAGCTCACCCTCTCACCCTCACACCCCCCTCACTCTCACACCCCCTCACCCTCACACACCCTCACCCTCACACACCCTCACCCTCACTCATCCTCTCACCTTCACACCCTCTCACCCTCACACACACTCTCACTCCCTCTCATCCTCACACACCCCCTCACCCTCACACCCCCTCACCCCAACACCCTCACACACCCTCTCAGCATCACACACCCTCTCACCCTCACACTCCCTCTCACCCTCACACTTCCTCTAACCCTCACACTCCATATCACCCCCTCACCCTCACACTCCCTCACCCTCACACCCCCTCACCCTCACACCCTTACCCTCACACACCCCCTCACACACCCTCTCACCCTCACACACCCTCTCACCCTCACACACCCTCTCACCCTCACACACCCTCTCACCCTCACACACCTTCACCCTAACACCTCCTCACCCTCACACCCCCTCACCTCCCCACACCAGCTCACCCTCTCACCCTCACACCCCCCTCACTCTCACACACCCTCACCCTCATTCACCATCTCACCCTCACACACCCTCTCACCCTCACACACCATCTCACCCTCACACACCCTCCCACCCTCACATCCCCTCACCCTCACATCGCCTCACCCTCACATTCCCTCACCCTCCCTCACCACCTCACCCTCAAGCCCCCTCACCACCTCACCCTCACACACCCTCACTCTCACACCCCCTCACCCTCAAACACCCTCATACACCCTCATCTCATTCACCCTCTCACCCTCACACACCCTCTCACCCTCACACTCCCTCCCACCCTCACATCTCCTCACCCTCACATCCCCTCACCCTCACATCCTCTCACCCTCACATCCCCTCACCCTCCCTCACCCCCTCACCCCCTCACCCCTTCTACCTCACACCCCCTCACCCTCTCACCCCCTCACCCTCACACACCCCGTCACCCTCACACACACCCTCATCCTCACTCACCCTCTCACCCACCCTCACCCACCCTCTCACCCTCACCCACCCTCTCATCCTCACACACCCTTTCACCCTCACACACCCTCTCACCCTCACACACACCCTCACCCACCCTCTCACCCTCACACACCCTCACAATTACATCCTCACACCCCCAACCCCCTCACACCCCCACACCACCTTACCCTCACACCCCCTCACCCTCACACCCCCTCACCCTCACACACCCCCTCACCATCCTCACCCTCACCCACCCTCTCCTTCACACCCTCACATCCCCTCACCCTCCCTCACCCCCTCACCCCTTCACCCTCACACCCCCTCACCCTCACACCCCTTCACACTCACACACCCCTTCACTCTCACACACACCCTCATCCTCACTCACCCTCTCACCCACCCTCTCACCCTCACACACCCTTTCACCCTCACACACCCCCTCACCCTCACACACACCCTCACCTACCCTCACCCACCCTCACCTTCACACCCTCACCATTACACCCTCATACCCCCACACCCCCACACCCCCACACCAGCTCACCCTCTCAGCCTCACACCCACACCCCCTCACCCTCACACACCCTCACCCTCACACACCCTCACCCTCACTCATCCTCTCACCTTCACACCCTCTCACCCTCACACACCCTCTCACTCCCTCTCATCCTCACACACCGCCTCACCCTCACACCCCCTCACCCCAACACCCTCACACACCCTCTCAGCAACACACACCCTCTCACCCTCACACTCCCTCTCACCCTCACACTCCCTCTAACCCTCACACTCCATATCACCCCCTCACCCTCACACCCCCTCACCCTCACACCCTTACCCTCACACACCCCCTCACACACCCTCTCACCCTCACACACCCTCTCACCCTCACACACCCTCTCATCCTCACACACCATCTCACCCTCACACACCTTCACCCTCACACCTCCTCACCCTCACACCCCCTCACCTCCCCACACCAGCTCACCCTCTCACCCTCACACACCCCTCACTCTCACACACCCTCACCCTCATTCACCATCTCACCCTCACACACCCTCTCACCCTCACACACCCTTTCACCCTAACACACCCTCTCACCCTCACATCCCCTCACCCTCACATCGCCTCACCCTCACATTCCCTCACCCTCCCTCACCCCCTCATTACCTCACCCTCACGCCCCTTCACCACCTCACCCTCACACACCCTCACTCTCACACCCCCTCACCCTCAAACACCCTCATACACCCTCATCTCATTCACCCTCTCACCCTCACACACCCTCTCACCCTCACACACCCTCCCACCCTCACATCCCCTCACCCTTACATCCCCTCACCCTCACATCCTCTCACCCTCACATCCCCTCACCCTCCCTCACCCCCTCACCCCTTCTACCTCACACCCCCTCACCCCCTCACCCTCTCACCCCCTCACCCTCACACACCCCTTCACCCTCACACACACCCTCATCCTCACTCACCCTCTCACCCACCCTCACCCACCCTCTCACCCTCACCCACCCTCTCATCCTCACACACCCTATCACCCTCACACACCCTCTCACCCTCACACACCCCCTCACCCGCCCTCACCCTCACCCACCCTCACTCACCCTCTCACCCTCACACACCCTCACAATTACATCCTCACACACCCACACCACCTTACCCTCACACCCCCTCACCCTCACACCCCCTCACCCTCACACCCCCTCACCCTCACACACCCCTTCACCCTCACACACCCACTCACCACCCTCACCCTTACCCACCCTCTCCTTCACACCCTCACATCCCCTCACCCTCCCTCACCCCCTCACCCCTTCACCCTCACACCCCCTCACCCTCACACACCCCTTCACTCTCACACACACCCTCATCCTCACTCACCCTCTCACCCACCCTCTCACCCTCACACACCCTTTCACCCTCACACACCCTCTCACCCTCACACACACCCTCACCCACCCTCACCCACCCTCACCTTCACACCCTCACACACCCTCACCATTACACCCTCATACCCCACACCCCCTCATACCCCCACACCAGCTCACCCTCTCACCCTCACACCCCCCTCACTCTCACACCCCTTCACCCTCACACACCCTCACCCTCACACACCCTCACCCTCACTCATCCTCTCACCTTCACACACTCTCACCCTCACACACCCTCTCACTCCCTCTCATCCTCACACACCCCCTCACCCTCACACCCCCTCACCCCAACACCCTCACACACCCTCTCAGCATCACACACCATCTCACCCTCACACTCCCTCTCACCCTCACACTCCCTCTAACCCTCACACTCCATATCACCCCCTCACCCTCACACCCCCTCACCTTCACACCCTTACCCTCACACACCCCCTCACACACCCTCACACACCCTCTCACTCCCTCTCATCCTCACACACCCCTCACCCTCACACCCCCTCACCCCAACACCCTCACACACCCTCTCAGCAACACACACCCTCTCACCCTCACACTCCCTCTCACCCTCACACTCCCTCTAACCCTCACACTCCATATCACCCCCTCACCCTCACACCCCCTCACCCTCACACCCTTACCCTCACACACCCCCTCACACACCCTCTCACCCTCACACACCCTCTCACCCTCACACACCCTCTCATCCTCACACACCCTCTCACCCTCACACACCTTCACCCTCACACCTCCTCACCCTCACACCCCCTCACCTCCCCACACCAGCTCACCCTCTCACCCTCACACACCCCTCACTCTCACACACCCTCACCCTCATTCACCATCTCACCCTCACACACCCTCTCACCCTCACACACCCTTTCACCCTAACACACCCTCCCACCCTCACATCTACTCACCCTCACATCGCCTCACCCTCACATTCCCTCACCCTCCCTCACCCCCTCATTACCTCACCCTCACGCCCCCTCACCACCTCACCCTCACACACCCTCACTCTCACACCCCCTCACCCTCAAACACCCTCATACACCCTCATCTCATTCACCCTCTCACCCTCACACACCCTCTCACCCTCACACACCCTCCCACCCTCACATCCCCTCACCCTTACATCCCCTCACCCTCACATCCTCTCACCCTCACATCCCCTCACCCTCCCTCACCCCCTCACCCCTTCTACCTCACACCCCCTCACCCTCTCACCCCCTCACCCTCACACACCCCTTCACCCTCACACACACCCTCATCCTCACTCACCCTCTCACCCACCCTCACCCACCCTCTCACCCTCACCCACCCTCTCATCCTCACACACCCTATCTCCCTCACACACCCTCTCACCCTCACACACCCCCTCACCCGCCCTCACCCTCACCCACCCTCACTCACCCTCTCACCCTCACACACCCTCACAATTACATCCTCACACCCCCAACCCCCGTCACACCCCCACACCACCTTACCCTCACACCCCCTCACCCTCACACCCCCTCACCCTCACACCCCCTCACCCTCACACACCCCTTCACCCTCACACACCCACTCACCACCCTCACCCTCACCCACCCTCTCCTTCACACCCTCACATCCCCTCGCCCTCCCTCACCCCCTCACCCCTTCACCCTCACACCCCCTCACCCTCACACCCCCTCACCCTCACACACCCCTTCACTCTCACACACACCCTCATCCTCACTCACCCTCTCACCCACCCTCTCACCCTCACACACCCTTTCACCCTCACACACCCCCTCACCCTCACACACACCCTCACCTACCCTCACCCACCCTCACCTTCACACCCTCACAATTACACCCTCATACCCCCACACCCCCACACCAGCTCACCCTCTCAGCCTCACACCCACACCCCCTCACCCTCACACACCCTCACCCTCACACACCCTCACCCTCACTCATCCTCTCACCTTCACACCCTCTCACCCTCACACACCCTCTCACTCCCTCTCATCCTCACACACCGCCTCACCCTCACACCCCCTCACCCCAACACCCTCACACACCCTCTCAGCAACACACACCCTCTCACCCTCACACTCCCTCTCACCCTCACACTCCCTCTAACCCTCACACTCCATATCACCCCCTCACCCTCACACCCCCTCACCCTCACACCCTTACCCTCACACACCCCCTCACACACCCTCTCACCCTCACACACCCTCTCACCCTCACACACCCTCTCACTCCCTCTCATCCTCACACACCCCCTCACCCTCACACCCCTCACCCCAACACCCTCACACACCCTCTCAGCATCACACACCCTCTCACCCTCACACTCCCTCTCACCCTCACACTTCCTCTAACCCTCACACTCCATATCACCCCCTCACCCTCACACTCCCTCACCCTCACACCCCCTCACCCTCACACCCTTACCCTCACACACCCCCTCACACACCCTCTCACCCTCACACACCCTCTCACCCTCACACACCCTCTCATCCTCACACACCCTCTCACCCTCACACACCTTCACCCTAACACCTCCTCACCCTCACACCCCCTCACCTCCCCACACCAGCTCACCCTCTCACCCTCACACCCCCCTCACTCTCACACACCCTCACCCTCATTCACCATCTCACCCTCACACACCCTCTCACCCTCACACACCATCTCACCCTCACACACCCTCCCACCCTCACATCCCCTCACCCTCACATCGCCTCACCCTCACATTCCCTCACCCTCCCTCACCCCCTCATTACCTCACCCTCAAGCCCCCTCACCACCTCACCCTCACACACCCTCACTCTCACACCCCCTCACCCTCAAACACCCTCATACACCCTCATCTCATTCACCCTCTCACCCTCACACACCCTCTCACCCTCACACTCCCTCCCACCCTCACATCTCCTCACCCTCACATCCCCTCACCCTCACATCCTCTCACCCTCACATCCCCTCACCCTCCCTCACCCCCTCACCCCTTCTACCTCACACCCCCTCACCCTCTCACCCCCTCACCCTCACACACCCCGTCACCCTCACACACACCCTCATCCTCACTCACCCTCTCACCCACCCTCACCCACCCTCTCACCCTCACCCACCCTCTCATCCTCACACACCCTTTCACCCTCACACACCCTCTCACCCTCACACACACCCTCACCCACCCTCTCACCCTCACACACCCTCACAATTACATCCTCACACCCCCAACCCCCTCACACCCCCACACCACCTTACCCTCACACCCCCTCACCCTCACACCCCCTCACCCTCACACACCCCCTCACCATCCTCACCCTCACCCACCCTCTCCTTCACACCCTCACATCCCCTCACCCTCCCTCACCCCCTCACCCCTTCACCCTCACACCCCCTCACCCTCACACCCCTTCACACTCACACACCCCTTCACTCTCACACACACCCTCATCCTCACTCACCCTCTCACCCACCCTCTCACCCTCACACACCCTTTCACCCTCACACACCCCCTCACCCTCACACACACCCTCACCTACCCTCACCCACCCTCACCTTCACACCCTCACCATTACACCCTCATACCCCCACACCCCCACACCAGCTCACCCTCTCAGCCTCACACCCACACCCCCTCACCCTCACACACCCTCACCCTCACACACCCTCACCCTCACTCATCCTCTCACCTTCACACCCTCTCACCCTCACACACCCTCTCACTCCCTCTCATCCTCACACACCGCCTCACCCTCACACCCCCTCACCCCAACACCCTCACACACCCTCTCAGCAACACACACCCTCTCACCCTCACACTCCCTCTCACCCTCACACTCCCTCTAACCCTCACACTCCATATCACCCCCTCACCCTCACACCCCCTCACCCTCACACCCTTACCCTCACACACCCCCTCACACACCCTCTCACCCTCACACACCCTCTCACCCTCACACACCCTCTCATCCTCACACACCATCTCACCCTCACACACCTTCACCCTCACACCTCCTCACCCTCACACCCCCTCACCTCCCCACACCAGCTCACCCTCTCACCCTCACACAACCCCTCACTCTCACACACCCTCACCCTCATTCACCATCTCACCCTCACACACCCTCTCACCCTCACACACCCTTTCACCCTAACACACCCTCTCACCCTCACATCCCCTCACCCTCACATCGCCTCACCCTCACATTCCCTCACCCTCCCTCACCCCCTCATTACCTCACCCTCACGCCCCTTCACCACCTCACCCTCACACACCCTCACTCTCACACCCCCTCACCCTCAAACACCCTCATACACCCTCATCTCATTCACCCTCTCACCCTCACACACCCTCTCACCCTCACACACCCTCCCACCCTCACATCCCCTCACCCTTACATCCCCTCACCCTCACATCCTCTCACCCTCACATCCCCTCACCCTCCCTCACCCCCTCACCCCTTCTACCTCACACCCCCTCACCCCCTCACCCTCTCACCCCCTCACCCTCACACACCCCTTCACCCTCACACACACCCTCATCCTCACTCACCCTCTCACCCACCCTCACCCACCCTCTCACCCTCACCCACCCTCTCATCCTCACACACCCTATCACCCTCACACACCCTCTCACCCTCACACACCCCCTCACCCGCCCTCACCCTCACCCACCCTCACTCACCCTCTCACCCTCACACACCCTCACAATTACATCCTCACACCCCCACACCACCTTACCCTCACACCCCCTCACCCTCACACCCCCTCACCCTCACACCCCCTCACCCTCACACACCCCTTCACCCTCACACACCCACTCACCACCCTCACCCTTACCCACCCTCTCCTTCACACCCTCACATCCCCTCACCCTCCCTCACCCCCTCACCCCTTCACCCTCACACCCCCTCACCCTCACACACCCCTTCACTCTCACACACACCCT